>NC_142376.1:4845000-5014375 GCF_059441005.1 Hippichthys cyanospilos
TATTTTCAGAAGTGTAATAATTTTGAAATTTGTCAAACTGTCTTTTGTGTTTGAAATAGTTTGCTAAATGAGGTAATGAGGCCCCCAAACGGCATTTTATTTTGCAATGCTGTTTTGGACTAAACGATTGGAAATTTGCCATTTTTATTTTGTAAACTTCAGTATAGCTGAAAAATAACAAATAGTCTTTGTTGTCAAATTGAATCTGTTGGGGAATAAAAAGGGCACTTATATCATCTTTAAATTAATAACACTTAATACATTTTAAATTATGTTTTTGTTTTTTATTTTTTCCGAAAATATTCGCAAACGGGGTCCTTGGAAAATTTGCTTTCTAAAAGGGGTCTCTACTTTTTATTTAAATGTATTTTTAGCAATATTTTTACAGTTGATTATAAATACCGTATTTTTTGGTCTATAAGCCACAACTTTTTTCTCATGATTTGAGCTCTGTGGCTTTTATTCCATTGCAATGAATCTGCTGTTTTTTCACTAGCCACAAGGGGGCAATCCGCTGGTGAAGCAAACATGTATATCTGATGGTGTCAATTTATCGAACAACGATGAAAGAGACTTTTAAAAATATAGTAATTAAAATAGAAAAACTATGTATAAATTGATTAAGATCTTGTACAAACGTTTGTGACGTCTAAATTTGATATACTGTAAATATATGATTGTATATATGTATGATTTTTTATATGAATTGTGTGCTATGTGTTGTTTATAATTTTTTTTATTGTTGAAAATATCCATCCGTCCATTTTTTATGAACACGTTGGTGCTAAACAGACCATTTAAAAAAAGTTTAAATTTCAAATAGTAAGAAATAAAATTGAAAATTAAAAAATACTTCCATACATCATCTTTTTGCATAAAAATCTGATGTTATGACCTGCGCCGTGGTCTATCTGTGACATAAATTGTTTTTTTTTGCTCAATTTTTGCAGCTGCAGCTTATATACCGGTGTGGTTCATTTTATGAAAAATACGGTATATATGACAACGAATTTTCCAGATAAACTACAAATATACAAAATTTTCCATATATACATATCTAAAACGCTGCCTTTTTATTTATCTGTTAAATACAACAACAACAAAAATCTCCAGAACCAAAGAACGACAAAATACAAAGACAGCACGGTGTCCCACCTTGAAAATCCTCCTCCACGAAACCGAAAAACGAGCCGTTATTTTCGAAAATAATGATACCCAAGCTAACTGGGAATAATGAGGCAAATAAAGCTATTAGCAAAAAAAAAAAAAAAGTGAGGCTGATCAGAGCCACTGTACATGGATGACTCAGCCACGTTGAAATGTAGAGAGAGTTTTGGGACCCCGCCGAGGGCGATGAAACACGCTTTTAATGGGGGAACTTTAACGAGGCGCCGGCGCTCTGGCGAAGCCGACCAGTCTGCTCTGCTCCGCACATAAACAAAACATCCGCACGTCTCAGTGACACAAAAGAGCCATGGCAAGCCATAAAGCACTATACTGTATATTGGTTCTTTTCACCAATACGTACAAAAATCTCATGTAGTATATTTCGCGAATGAGATTTTCTCATTTATTTGCCAGCTTGTGAGTGTAAGATGAAAATAAAACTTTAGCTAGTGGTCCGTTAACTCATTCAGTGCCATGGATGAGAATTACCGTCTTTTAAAATAGTAATAACAATGTAAAAAAAAAAAAATCTACTCAAATACGTTTTTTTATGGAGAACAGCTGACACCCTTGACTAATGTTTACCTAAAAGAAGCCAATTGAGCACTGTAGTGCTAACTGTGACCATTGGATGGCAGTGTTTCCCCACTTACAACACAGCTATTACCTACATCATAGGTGTCGAACTGCAGTCCTCGCGGGCCGGCATCCAGCATGTTTTCCGGTTTTCTTTCCCAAACACACCTGATTCAAATGATTAGTTCATTAGCAAGCTCTGCAGGAGCTCCAAAATGATCCCAAACATTTGAATCAGGTGTTTTTGATGGAAAAGGTTTGAAAACATGTAGGATACCGGCCCTCGAGGACTGGAGTTCGATACCTGTGACCTACATCAATTCGAACTGAAGAATGGAAGTCAATCTTTCATATGGCAGCAATCGTATTTATAAAGACATAGCGCACAATATTCGGTTGGCCTTGAAAGATGAGTGAAAATGCTAAATATACTGGCCCTCTAGTGGTTTCCTTTTCCAATAACACTTGGCACTGAAAACGTAAAAATGTTTGTCTGCAGTTGTTTATTTTTATTTTATTTTTTGCTTTTATTGTTTCATACACATTGCGTACTAACAGAATTTCGTCTAATAAAAAGTCCTTTAGCTTAACCCTTGTGAAGTATTCCGTCCTGTCTTTTGATCTTTAAATCAAAGGCGTTTTTGATTTTTCGGATGACACTTCGCACCGAAAGAGTTAAAAAAAACATTCACCTGCAGACACCCAAGAAATCTCAGTATCCTTTGACTAAAATACTACAAGACTGAAGAAAATCCCCCCCAAAATACTGCACAAGGGTTAATGCTAACAATGCAAAGTTATGATGTCATTATTGCATTTTTCAAAACCTAAAGAATAACACAGTATTATTTTTCTTATTAGGATCCCTGTAGATGTAAATAGCCAGTCCAAACACTGCATTATAGGCAGTAAAAGAGAATAGAGCACTAACAGTAAGACCTGCAGCGCGTATCTCTCCTCCATGCTGCCGGGATGTGACGGCCATAGCTAAAAGCCATAATAACCAGAAATGGCTTCGGAAAAAAAAAAGTAATGATGTTGACTGTTTTATAGCCAAAAGAACTGTCTAGTTATATAGCGTATGGCCACATCTCTGCGCGTCAGGCGAGGGTCGGCCTGATGCCTTTGGGCAAGCACAAATTGAATTGCGTGGTTGCAAAAAGTTAGTTTCCAACTTTTGGAAAGAACAGGATGAGATTTTGGTAGCCTGTTTTTTCCAAACTTGCTAATTCTCTTGCTAGCTCGCTAGCGAACTCAACCAGCGTAAGTTCTGCGGCAACTGTTTTTTTGCTAATTCTCTTGCTAGCTAGTGAACTCAACTAGCATAAGTTGTGTGGCAACTGTTTTTTTTTAATCAATGAATATTTTAAGGCAATTTTAGAATTCAAAATAGTTTGAACATATTTCTTTGTAAGAAATGTATCTTTTACAAGCGAACTCAACCAGCATACATTGTGTGGCAACTGTTTTTTTTTTTTTGCTAATTTTCTTGCTAGCTAGCGAAGTCAACTAGCATAAGTTGTGTGGCAACTGTTTTTTTTTTAATCAATGAATATTTTAAGGCAATTTTAGAATTCGAAATAGTTTGAAAATATTTCTTTGTAAGAAATGTATGTATTATAGCCACGTGTTTGTGTATGTTACAGTTTTTAACATCCTTTTCTGATATCGACATTAGCATTTAGCACTATTTAAATGACGGTTTGTTCCAAAATTAATGTGATAAACCACAGGGGTCAAACTCAAGGCCCGGGGGCCTGATCCAGACCACCACATCATTTTATGCGGCCTGCGAAATGTTAGTTTCCAACTTTTGGAAAGAACAGGATGAGATTTTGGTGGCCTATTTTTTCCAAACTTGCTAATTTTCTTGCTAGCTCACTAGCGAACTCAACCAGCATACGTTGTGTGGCAACTGTTTTTTTTTTGCTAATTCTCTTGCTAGCTAGCGAACTCAACTAGCATAAGTTGTTTGGCAACTGTTTTTTTTTAATCAATGAATATTTTAAGGCAATTTTAGAATTCAAAATACTGTAGTTTAAAAATATTTCTTTGTAAGAAATGTATCTTTTATCGCCACGTGTTTGTGTATGTTACAGTTTTTAACATCCTTTTCTGATATCAACAAGAGCATTCAGCCCTATTTAAATCATGGCTAGTTCCAAAATTAATGTGATAAACCACAGGTGTCAAACTCAAGGACCGGGGGCCAGATCCAGAGCACTGCATCATGTTATGTGTCCCGCGAAATGCTAATTTAACTTTTGGCTAAAATACCAAACTTGCAAGTTCCATTCTTCTTTTAAAAATATAAGGCAAAAAACAAGCATTTTCTGATACACAATCTCTATTTTGATCTGTTTTTGCTGACGTCTTGAATTCAAAACTGGCTAAGTGTGTGACAAACACATTTACACTTCATACCAGGCCTCTGACAAGAAATTGTGGCCCCCGATAAAAATGATTTTGACAACTTTCCAGGAAATGAAAGCAAGATTAAAATACATGTTGCTGTAGAAACAGTCTAATCAGAAGGAACGTATGAACCTCATGCAATGAAAAAATCTTTTGCTCAAGTACCGCCGTGCAACTCTTTCTTTTTAACTTGCGTCATTGTCTCAATAGAAAGTTAGAATGATGACTTTCAGGTCTGGATTCTGACTATTCACAGACTTTAACTCTTTCAGTGCCAAGTGTTAGCGGGCCAGTTGATTTTTGAGCATTTTCACTCATCTTTCAAGGCCGACAAAATATTGGGTGGTATGTCTGTGCAAACTTGTCTGGTATCATACAAATTAGATCCTATTCTTCAATCATAAAATGAGTTTGTTTCTACCTTATTCTGGTCTTTAGTAAAAGTATTTAATATAAGCCACACTTTTTTTCTCATGATTTGAGCCCTGCGGCTCCTCTGTAGGTTTTTTTTTTTGTTTTTTTTTTTGCTAGACACCAGGAGATCTATGACTGTGCTCCAAAAAATTTTAAAAACATAATTCTAAAAATATAATAATTATACGTAATAAATTAAGTAAGATCTTTAATAAAAGATTGTAATGTGTAATTTTGACATATATGATTAAATGTATATAAATTTGAAAAGAAGCAGCACGTTTCTCATAATTCTCATTTTGAAGCCAGAATCCTCACTGTAAAGCACAAATGTGATCAAAATCTGAATTTGAAGTCAGAATTCTGAACGTTATACCGAGAATTCTGACGCCTATTCTTTCTTAAAAGTGACAACTCTCACTTTAAAATCACCATTCTGACTTTACTCTTAGAATTCTGATTTTATGGAATCAATAATTCTGACTTTAAAGTCAGAATTGTGACAATCAAGTCAGAATTATGACTTTCATGTCAGAGCTCTGACAATAAAGGCAGAATTCTGACTAGTTCGATTTCTCACTTTGAATTCTAAGCAAAAATCCGCTTTCCGTGTATTCTCTGATTTCCTTTAGATTGCGTATCCTATCAGTACTTCCTGGCTACATCTCCTTTTTTTCGGGGGTGCAGGGCCCGCTCATCTCTGCCAACATCTTTAATTTGTTTTTATTTTTTGAGACCGGTCACAATAAGGAAGACAAGGCGAAAAGCCATTAAAAAAAAATAACAGTCTTGACCTTCATTAGGATGCCGTTTGGGTGACTTTCAGCAAGTCTCGCATGAAAGGGATTCCAGAAATACCCGTAGACAACACTTTGCTTTAAGGATATGCAACTTCTCTATTTGCATTTTGAGAAAATGTCATATGATTCTGGCTGCATATCAACTTCAATTTCCAGCAGCCTAAGACGGGATATTCGCCTTATGCCTGATCTGCATGCACAACATTTGAAGCCGCCGATGCGTGGGCTGCTACTGTATATTATTCTGTTTGCGGGAGGATTGAAAAAAAAAAATGACTGCGTGTGTACACTTCATTTCCAGCGCTGACAAACGTGAAGCTGTGGGCAATCGATCGACAATGTTTCCAGACCATCATGATGCGGACGGGTCTCATCAAGCACACGGAGTATATGGAGTTCTTGAAAAGGTAAATGCGCCGGAATAGATTTCTTACGCCATAACGAAAGGAATGGAGGACGATATAGTCATTTGAATAAGAGCCCCCTGTTTCGTTTTTGGATTAATTTTCACATTTACCAAACGTTTTTTGACTGATGAGAGAAAAGTTTAACTTTATGAAAGATATGAGACCCATTCGGACTATTGTTGGTGTAAAAATAACTGAATTTATGAACGAGAACACCCTAGCGTTAATCATAATGATGACTGTAATTGTCTGGGGCTGCTTTGCTGCTCCAGGACTTGGATGACTTACTGCATTGGTGTCAAAGTCCAGTCCTTGATGGCCGGTTTCCTGTATGTTTTTGAGCCTACTCTCTCACACCTGATTCAAATGATTAGGATTATTTTCAAGGTGAATTATCCAACTTTTGTTGACTCATGATAGAAAAATCTGTTTGATGAGGCCCATCAGACCTACTGTTGGTCAAAAAATACCAGATTTCAGGAACGAAAACACCCTAGCGTCAATCATATTGATGACTGTAATTGTCTGGGGCTGCTTTGCTGCTCCAGGACTTGGATGACTTACTGCATTGCTGTCAAACTCCAGTCCTCGATGGCCGGTATCCTATATGTTTTTGATCCTACTCTCTCACACCTGATTCAAATGATTAGAATCATTTTCAAGCTCAATTATCAAACTTTTGTTCACTCGTGATAGAAAAATCTTTTTGAAAGACTTGAGGCCCATTAGACCTACTGTTGGTGTAAAAATAACAGATTTCAGGAACAAAAACATCCGAATGTCAATCATAATGATGACTGTAATTGTCTGGGGCTGCTTTGCTGCTCCAGAACCTGGATGACTTAGTAGATAGATTTCAAACTTCGGTCCTCGATGGCCGGTATCCTGTATGTTTTTAATCCTACTCTCTCACACCTGATTCAAATGATAAGAATCATTTTCAAGCTCCTGCAAAGGTTGCTAATGGATAAACCGTTTGAATCAGGTGAGAAAACCGAAAAACATGAGTTTGACACCTGTGACTCAATATGACGAATGGAACAAAATCCGGACTTAAACCTAATTGAGTCATCAGGGTGGAACCTTTCTAAATTTTCAGATAAATGAGAAATCTTTGCCTCCAATGAAAACAATCATCTTAGAGAAACCGCCTTTTACGTTTAACTTGAAAAATAAGCTATTCAAGTCACCGATGTGATTCATCTTCATATTTATTCTCGTTGGGGGAAGCCCATTATCACTTTAAAGGCCGGCTGACTGGTTTATCAGGGGCGCATGCGCCATATAGGAATAGAGAGCGATCAAACGGCACGGAAAGTATCAATAAAGATGAAGGAGAGCAGGTTCCCTGCGAGACCTTGTCATCTTTTATAATGTCCACCACAACGCTGGCCATAACAACAAAAAAAAAGAAGTTTATTGCCTCCCACCGCGTTTACGTGCAACCACGCCACTTTCTCTTTTTTTTTCCAAGGGATGGCTTCCACTGCACCAAAGCGTATGAATCACAGTGATAGAGATCAGAAGCTGTCATTTTTTTGACAGAGTTATTTCATGGCAGGCAGATGGATGCAGCAAGTCATCAGAGCCTCCCACTAAAATATTGTTTGGCCACAGGTGCAGCTATGTAGTGGAAATGTCAAAACAAGCTTTTGTACTACGCCGTTGTCTCAATTGTGACTGTACAAACGAGTTGCCACGTAGTTGTAGATGACTCCAATCGTAATTTCTCTTCATGGTTTGGTCTTAATGTTTGGCAGTGTAATTTTGCTTATCTGGAGGTAAAACTAGCAGATTTGGATTCAATATGCTGATTTTATTCATCCATGTGCAACTAGAAACCTGGAATCCTTTGATATAAGCATATTGCATATATTAGCCTTAGAAACAGTTCGGCTCCATAAATTTGCTGCCCACCCCAGTGGCTTGTATAGCTTTTATTATTATTCCCGTTTGTTGATTTATATATTATTAATGTACGTATTATGGCTTCTGAAGAGACATGTATGCTTTATTTAGATATGTTTTATTTTCTAGGTGTAAAGATGTATTTTGAAAAGCAATCCAGATGTTGTTGCATTGGGCACTTCCTGTTTAGCGTCTTGCTAGGATCCTGACTGTAGCATAGCCCGTACATGTGCTTATTTAAAAGTTTTGAGTGTAGTCAGTATCAATTAATCACATGTAATTGTAAGTTTGTCGCGAAGAGATGCTAGTTTTGCGGTGATTCACATTTAGGGTAACTAGTGAGTTAGCAACTAGCATTAAACTAGCGTTTAGCGCGTTAGCTCATTACAGTTAGCATGCTAGCTTAAGTCACTTTTTCTCATACAACAGAGAAGTAGGGCACAATTTTGTCATGTTTTATCTTAAAATAGCACTTCAAGTGTTTTTATTTGTATTTTTGACAGTTTCTGAGTCAACTACTGTGATTTAAAGTACAGTCATCAACAGGTGTTGTCATCGAAGGCGCTATCTGTCCGGCTACTGCGGGGACGTAGCAAGATAAATATAACGTGTGTACTGTTTGTACTGTTAGTGGTCTGTGTACGTTACATCAAGTGTACCAGCCAGATAATTATTACTTTTTTTTTTTTTTTAACTTGAACTAATTCAACATTGTAAAAACCAATCACGACAGCAATTAATTAGCCTACATATTGACTTAATAATGTAGTAACGTTAAAAAAAAACCCCTAAGTCTCGGCTTTCTGTTAAAAATGTTTTTTTTTTCTTCATATTAAAATTGCCTACTGTCAAAAATGTCATTAATTTTAAGGTCAAAATAAAATTTTAGCATATGCCGCGACATAGTTTGAACTATTCTGGCGGTGCCACTGCAAAAAAACGAAGCCACAAATGGCCCCCGGGCCATAATTTGAAGTTTAGTATTCTGGAGGTGCCGCAGCTAAAAAACAAGGCAATGTGTTCAAAACATTCACACAGCAAAAGAGAAAAGATTTCAATCGTAT
This sequence comes from Hippichthys cyanospilos, assembly GCF_059441005.1. Lineage (NCBI taxonomy): Eukaryota > Metazoa > Chordata > Actinopteri > Syngnathiformes > Syngnathidae > Hippichthys > Hippichthys cyanospilos. The sequence continues at coordinate 4,853,752 of NC_142376.1, forward strand.
TATTGTCAGTCTGGACAGAGGCAGACGTCGCCATGCGAGATAAAGATCATCTTCCTCTGTATGATTGTATTATTTAACAGTCGGCGCGTAGCCAGACGCTCATATAAAGGATCCTCGAAAAAGGTCAGTCGCATCATAAGACGCGTGATCATTAGCGCAACTTGATTTTCACCCGTGATAGGTGACTTATGTATTAGGATTTGGACCGCCGGCTTTTAAGTCATCAAATGCGACCTCAAACCTCGCGACCTGTTTTGAATTTTACGATGACTTTTTTGGGCTCGTTGTCATTAGGACTTAATGGAGTGAGTTGTTGGAGTGATACCCTGGATGGAAAGAGGCTTGCATTGTGAAAATGCAAAGGAGTCACGACAACACAATTGAGCAAATAAGTAGATTTGTTCCAATTCATTTGCTCTTAACTTGAAAAGATGTAGCGCATTAACTCTTTCAGTGCCGTGGACGAGAATTCTCATCTTTTCAAATAGTAATAATAATAAATAGTCAAATTTTCGTCAAATATGTTTTTTATGGAGGGTTGCTGACACCATTGAGTAAAGCTTACGTAATATTAGCCAATTGAGCACTGTAGTGACAACTGTGACCATTAGATGGCAATGTTTCCACACATATAACGTTGATATTACCTACATGCAATTCAAAGTAAGGAATGGATATCTTTCTTTCACCTATAATGCCCATATTCACATAGATATAGTACACAATATTCAGTTGGCCTCGAAAGATGAATGAAAACGCAAAATATACTTCCTATCCATATCCTTTTCCGATAACCCTTGGCACTAAAAGAGCTAATAAAAAAAATGATATATATAAAAAACAAATGGGATAAAACAATTAAATTAATAAACACCATCAAATTTGCCCGATAAGCTAGAATTGAATTATAGCTGCTCCTTAAACTCTGCAATAGGGTGGTACTACCTTTGCACTATACTGCCCTCTAGTGTTTAAAAACAGACTTATTACATGACACAGTTTGACTTCATGCGCTTCATCTCATGACATATATATATATATATATATATATATATATATATATATATATATATATATATATATACTGCATATAATTAAGAACGTGTTAATGCAATAATATTGCTCTAGTATCAGTATTAGTTAATAAAACTTCATAATTGATCATGAAATAGGAATGAGTAATAATATTTTCAAATATTATTTAACAATTAAATTGTCCTTTAATATTATTTCATTTCATACTTAATATGTTCGTTTTTTATTCTCTCTGTTTTGACCTTAATTTGTAAGTAATGACACACATCGGTCTCACTCGCGCATTTCCAAACTAGAACCCCGGTGAGCCAAAGGGTTAAAAAAAAAATGCTGGGTATCGACAACAAATACTTGACTCGCTCCGGGCCCCGTCAAGCCACGTTGACGCCACTGCGCCGATCACTCCATTGTTGCCTCACCTCCATTGAGGAAGCTCGGAGCGGAATAAAGATCAGCGGCGATGAGATGATTCAGATTACTATAATAATGCGACACGGAAAACGGGCCGGGCCGAGCTGGGCGGGATGAAGTGAGACGATAAGCTCTCTTTTATATTTCCCTTTCGTGCTTGATAAACACTGGGTCACTTTCATTTAGTAGGCTCAATAAAAAACATGTCGCATTCAGCGGAACTGCTGAAAAGCCCAAACCGCCTTAAATTAGAACCTCTTTGTGGCGCGTTCAACCTCCTCCACATTATGGTCCCGCTGTGTAACCAGACCCGTTGCTCAGTTAACGCTTAAATATTAATACGCGCAAGCTGTAACATAGCAGAAGCCAGCACCTATAGCATAATAATCATCTCATTGCCCTTTATGTATGTATTTTTAATGAGAACTGTATAGATGACGGCAAAGAGCATAAATCGCAATTGAAAAGTGCTTCCTGTTCTTGTTCCTGCAGCGTGCCCACTCTCCACAGTCTGCAGGAGGACATTCTCAGCAAGCTCGCAGACGTCCTTGAGGAGGTGAGCCCCCCCCCTTCCCCATTCACAACACACCTACTGTACAATAACACATTTCTATATGTTCACCTCTCAGCGAAAGTGAGGTTGCAGATGTTTTGCTAATGCAGGAATTTACATAAGAAGAACATCAAAATAAAGCCCGGGCAAACAAAACCTTATGTAGATAACATCAAAATAAAGGGAGGGTAAAAATAAAAATAAAAATCAAGTGAAAAAAAGGGACGTGAAAAACGACAGATGGGCCAGATCACTTGTGACTGTTTAAAAAAGTAAAATGTGTAGGTAAAATGTGTAAAATGGAATTTTTCACATCAATTCTTGTACAGATACTCATTTCTTTAGTAGTCACTGACTCTGATACCAAGCACCGATACAACTATTACTTTATATACATGAAATCCCTCCCCGTACACACAAAAAAGACATAATTTTAGAGAACCAAGTAAGCCTATTAATATACAAGTTTTGGTCACTGCTACCACTAATATTTTCTATAAAAAAAAATACCTCCCCACACACACAAAAAAACAATGAATAAAAAAAAAAATAATAATAAAAATAATAAAAATAATAATAAAAAATAACATGTATACTTTAGTAGTCACTGACTCTGATACCAAGCACCGATACCACGAATACTTTCTATACATAAAGTTTGTTAGTGTAACTCTTTGCTCCAAGGAAATGGCCGACACTAGTTTTGCCTAATCGATACTAGTTTTGGCCAACGTTACCGCTAATACTTGATATCAATAATTTATCATTTCTAGTTCGTTATCATAACCCTATGCTCCAAGGAAATGGCCGATACCAGTTTTGGCCAACGATACAGCTAATACTTGATATCCATAACGTATAATTTCTAGTTTGTTATCATAACCCTCTGCCCCAAGGAAATGCCCGATACTAATTTTGGCCAATGATACCACTAATACTTGATATCCATAATTTACTTTTTCTAGTTATCATACCCCTCTGCTCCAAGGAAATGCCCGATACTAATTTTGGCCAACGATACCACTAATACTTGATCTCAATAATTTATCATTTCTAGTTCGTTATCATAACCCTATGCTCCAAGGAAATGGCCGATACCAGTTTTGGCCAACGATACAGCTAATACGTGATATCCATAACGTATAATTTCTAGTTTGTTAGAATGAAACGGTACCAGTATATAGCCCAGAGGCCTCAATTTGAGCACCGTTGCTCTACACCTTGTTGAAATTTTATTTACAGAGACGCCGTGTTGATTTCATGAACCATGAAATCAACTAATGGAAGCCTTTCGCATGAACCCGAGCAGAAATGAATCCATTTACCTAATGTAGTGCATAAATACACGTCGATTTGAATGTTTCATCATCAATGGAACAAAATTGAAAATGTTCACTCATTTGCCCCCTTGTGTTTCGATTAATAGGAAGCATCCGTCCAAAGTGTTTTGCCTGGGCGAAACGGGTCCTCCGCCCGCATTTGTTTAAGTTGAATTGATCTCAAAGCCGCTGTCGTGAATACAAATAGACGGTGGGAAAAGGGCGTTTGTGAACAAAAACATGCTCCAAAGATAAAGAAGAAGGCACCGTGAAGAATGGGTTTGGAGAGAGGAGAAGAAAATGGAAGATTCCACTTCGAAAAAGTAAAAAAACAAAAAAAAAAATCATTGATCAATTCGACAAAATGCTTTTTGATTTATTAAACAAACAAACAAACAAACAAACAAAATATATATATTTTTTTAATATAGTTTTTATATATTTTTTTTCATCAATCATAATTTATTTGTTCATTAGTATGAATTGTATTTTGCCAAGGCCCCCCCCCACACACTGACTATAAATAAAATCATTGTCAATAAAAATTGTACAAGTATACCTACGCTTGTATGCTTTTTAACATTAAGAAAACAAGCTATATCAATAAACTTTCATTTCAACAACTGTTATTTATTATATTTTACTGCGTCTATATGGGTTACAGCTTAGTCTAAAACTGAAAAAAAAACAAGTGCATTAAAGTGCCTGAAAACAATATTTTATTGCAAGTCACAAGACATATATATATATATATATATATATATATATATATATATATGTATATATATATATATGTATATATATGTATGTATATACATATATATATATATATATATATATATATATATATATATATATATATATATATATATATATATATATATATATATATATATATATATATATATATATTCCATAACTTGTCATAAAATGGGCTAAAATGTTATTTTTCATTGTAAAAGCAGGTATTTTGTTAATATCATATTTTGATTGAACACAATGGTAGTCTGCTATCGTGAAGGTCTAGAGAAATCTGACGATATTTGCAGATTTAGTCTCTAATTAATGATGATCAAAAACAAGTCTCTATATAGCCATTTTTTTTGTGTGTCTCTACATATTTAAATATTGTCATCTTTCTTCTCCATACTCGCCATATGATATTATTTTCATCTCTGGCTATAATTTGAGCACCTTCAATTTTGTTGCTTTTCTCCAATCTCGTCCACCTGCAAGTGTACAAGTCAAAGCGTGACGGATTTTTCATCGTCCAATTACAGCGCCCGATTGGTTTATCCACCTGTGCCACTAACGAGACATAAAAACACCTCCTTGTTTTACATCCCGCGTTTGAGTCCCATGAAGCTCATGCGAAAAAAACGACGGCACGTGCCTGAAAACGTCTTTTTTTTTTTTTTCTTCCAGACTCATTATGAAGACGGCGAGTACATCATCAGACAGGGTGCCAGAGGAGACACCTTCTTCATCATCAGTAAAGGAAAGGTGAGCGGAAGGGAGACGCCGTTTTTTCAGATGCCACTTGGAAATCAGCGCTGCTTTCGGGCTTTTGGCACCGCGCCGACTCGTCTCGGTGCCTCGTTGTCTTCCCTCCGTCACGCGACACCTTCCTCGCCGCCGTTTTGTTCTCGTCGATAAAAAAGGTCCTCACAGTGACACAGGAAATCCCCAAAGTGCAGTTTAAACGGAATAGTGGGGTGTTAGGCCGATGAAGAAATGTTGTGCTTTTGCTTTTGCTCACATACACAAACACAAATACAACGTGTACAAAACACACACACACACTTGACCTTTTTCCACATGGCTATTTCCTCTAATTTCCTTTCCAAGGAGACAACATAGTGGTGAACTTTCTGCAGAGGACACATGATTATATCTTGCATCCTGCCCAACACACACGCGTGTTTGTATTGCTGTACTTGTGGGGACATCATTGACATCATGCATTTCCTAGCCCCTAACCTTAAAGGGATAATGTGTTAGATTTAGACCATTTTTCATGAAGAATGAATAAAATGATTATACATTTTAAAAACTTGCTGATAAATGTGTTCTTAAGAACCAACCGCGTGTTTTAAATATAGCCGTAAGTCTAGTTATCATTAAATGATATTACATGGGGGGGTGGCACCCCTCCGGAGGCTGCCATGTTTGTTATAGCGATGGACAATGGTAAATGCAGCACTTCCCGCTGTCCTTAAGTTTACACATTGTCCCTTTAACCATCAGAAATGATTGCCTAAGCTTAACCTCAACCCTAACCCTTAACCTCAACTCTAACCCAATTATATTAATATATATATATATATATATATATATATATATATATATATATATATATATATATATATATATATATATATATATTATATATATATATATATATATATATATATATATATATATATAATATATATATAATATATATATATAAATATATATATATATATATATATACACACACACACATACACACATATATCATACACACACATCTGCTGGCCTAACATAACCTGTCATCATTATCATAATTATGATAATAGCCAATTTTATTTATTTTTTTTTTTTTACTTAATAGAAATTTATGATGTTACAGCAAATTTTTACTTCAAAATTTGTGGACTAATGATTTTAAATTCCCTTTATTTTTTTCTCATTTCTACAGTGTCAAGTTAAGTTTCATTTCCTGATGCGGGTTTATTGGTGTTTAAATGCTCCGGAAAATAGTCTGTGTTGTACACAATTAAGGTGATGCATGGCCTAGTAATACATATATGTGCAGTGTATATAATTTCTCCAGCCATGATGTCATGAATGATTGTATTCTGGGGGGATTTTATTCCAGTCCGACTAAGCCGCCGAAGTGTGAAATGCAGAGACCGCCACTAATATATATGTGCGAGAACTGGCACTGTCCTTTCGATGAAGGTTGTCATCTCTCGGGCCAGGTGAATGTGACCAGGGAGGACTCGCCAAACGGAGAGCCCGTCTACCTGCGCAGCCTGGGCAAGGGCGACTGGTTCGGAGAAAAGGCGCTTCAAGGGTACGTTGGCGCCTAACCACGCTGCCTTTTCCCATTTCCATCCCCTCTGCTTCTATTTCTATCACCGTCAGTCGCTTTCTCTGCCATTGCTTTGCACATCCTGCATTTATCCTCTCTAATTTGCTATCCATCTTCCGCTTGTCTCTTGTGCTAACCTAGCGCTATTTATTTATTTTTTCTTGCCTGTGCTCACTTCGCTTGACAGGTGCGAATGTTTTCACATGCGACTCGCTGATGGGGGCGAAGTTGAAATGACGATGTGGTATACCGGCACCGTTTATAAAGCATTTTCGAATGTCAAAAAACTTAGATGCTGGAGGGGGCCGCAATTTTTCTTAGGATTTACTTTGGGGGCCACACACATCCGCACACACTAACCGTCATTTTCATAGCGTACTTTTTACTACATTTTAATTTGAATGTTTTACTCTGTTTCAAGTAGGTCTGCACAATTAATTAAATTTAAATCGCCATCACGATATTTTCTGCCGCGATTAATTGAGCTGATCCTCGCTGATATTAACATTTAAAAAGTCAAGCACTTTTTTAAAGTCAAATCAAGCACTTTGCCATTCTACCACTAGGGGGCATTGTTTCCCACATATTTGCATGACAAAAGTAGCGACTTTTTTCTCCTGAATATATTATTTACTATTCTATATTTATTATTTTAATGGCGTTGAGTTTCTTAATAAATTCAGTGGTAGCTGTCAATTGAGACCCATTTTATAAATTCCAAAAAAATTTAATAAATTCGGTTTCAAATGACCGAAAATGACATTTTGACTGCTATGTGATTAAAATTTGCGGTGATTTCTGAAAGAGGGAATACCCTCACTGGTATCGATCTGACATATTGGTATCGAATTTTCTAGATAACCACAAACAAGAAGTCATTTTAAGAGAGGTGTTGCATTTTCTGTTTTGTGATTTTTTTTTACACACATTTTGTAACTGGTGGTGATGACATCACAAAAAAGCATGCATACGCAGATGTAACCAATCACAATAAGGCCAAAGAGGTATGCAAAAATCTCACACACACACACAGACACACACATGCACAGCAAAGAGCCAGCTTGTGCCTGCTTGACTCCGCAAGTGCTCCACAGCCACTGCAAACACTCCGAGTCCTATCATAAACACTTTTGTCTTGAAGAACACTTAAGTACAATAAATAAAATATTTGTCTGGCGCCCCGAAAGCTATTTTTACTCGGCCGCCCCTTTCGCCTTTACAGGGGGAGTTAAGTTGAAACCGAATGAGGGATGGAGAAGGACATTTAAATGGGCAGTTGTAAAAAGAGGATATTGCCATCTTGTGGTCAGTCTTGTTACTGCGAAAACAAGCTCACATGGACGTCAAATCACTTTGAAGAGTAGATAAGATTGAACCTGGACTAACGATGTTGAGCTTGTGGGCATTTGTTTTAGTAGTGAATTAGGAACAAAATTCAAATAATATCCTTAGTTCAAAATCTTTCTTCAAGCCCTAACTTATCTAGTTTAAACCCTACTTTGAAAGGCTAACTGTAGTTTAAAACCCTACCTCAAACCCTCAGCATGATTCAAAATCCTTCATAAAACCTAACCATAGTTTGAAACCCTACTTTAAAAGCCATAACACTCATTTATTTTAAAAATCTAATCCAAATTTAAAACCCTACTCAAAGCCCTAACATTTTAAAACCCTAATTGTGATTCATAAACCACATGAAACGCAAGTCTAAAACGGAGACTTTTAAAACCTTTATTTGAAACCCTCAGTATGGTTGAAAAGCCGACTTGAAACCCTAACACAACTTAAAACCCTACTTTCAAACACTAACTCATTTTAAAACCTTACATTCAAACCCTCACACTAGTTTATAACCCGACATTAAATCCATAACTATAATTTAAAACCCTACTCAAAAGCCTGATGTATTTTAAAACCCTAATTTCAGACCTTAACTATTATTCAAAACATTGTTTGAAACCATAACGTGATCTGAAACCCTACTTTGAAACCCTAACATAATTTAAACCCCTACGTTCAAACATGAACTCCATTTGAACCCTAACACATGTTTAAAACGCTATTTTAAAACCATAACCGGTTTAAAACCCTACTAATGTATTATAAAACCCTAATTGGAGACCATAACTATTATTCAAAACACTATTTGAAACCATTCCATGATTTCAATCGTGCTTTTTTTCAGCTAGCTATGTGTTGTTTGGGTTATGTGGTATTGTCTTTTTTTTAGATGTTATATGTTGCATGTGTGAGGACTTTTTTTTTTTTTTCAGGCTTATGCTATGCCTTTGTTCGGGGCATGGCCACAGACTTTTTTTTTTCTCCTTCCTCCCTAAAACCCTAACTCTATTTAAAACCCCAGATTCAGATCTTAACTCGAGTTCAAAATCTTTCTATTAACCCTAACAACATTTTAAAGTCTGACTTCGGAAAGCTAATTTTAGTTTTAACGCCTCCTGTTTATTTTCATTTGGTGGAATTCCGACTGTTGGGCCCATTTGGCGATGCGACAGCTTGGTCATTCCATTTGTGTTCCGAAGCCATTTTCCAGTTGCTGCGTGTGTGATTTTCTGCAGATTGCTCATTAAAGCGTTTTTGCTTGAGCTAACTCAAGTGCCTCGACGATTCTTCGCAAACTAATTCTCGCCATTAGCGTATCTCGCGGTGATTGGAACGAGTAACTTTAATCTGACGGAAATAATAGCACCTTAAATTACTTTGTCTGAAAAATGCGGTCACGTTATAAAAACATTAAAAAAAAACGTAAATAATTTTTTGTGTTTGTTTTTACGTGATCAATGGCTCCGGGCTACGACTGTATTCCGCGTTATATTTTCAGCAGGTTTTCCTGGTCGGATACGCAGCAGCTGGTACGGCGCAGATGGCCCGACTTTGGCCATATGTTACCGACTGATGATTGAACCCTATGAAATGTGACGAGCGCAACGCGCGACGCCACGATTGGTCCGATCTTCAGACGGCCGTTCCAAATTGAAATCCGACCCAACAATGATGTCAATGAGAGCCTGATGACATACACTTGTTAACTCAATCAATCCCAAAGGCATTTTTTTTTTTTTCAGTGTTTGGATGTTCAGTTCCAGCTACTAATTTATATTATATTATATTATATTATATTATATTATATTATATTATATTATATCATATCATATCATATCATATCATATCATATCATATCATATCATATCATATCATATTATGTTATGTTATGTTATGTTATGCTGTTATATTGTATTATATTATTATATTACACTATATTATTTTATATTATATTATATCATATCATATGATATTATATTATATTATATTATGTTATGTTATGCTGTTATATTGTGTTATATTATTATATTATACTATATTATTTTATATTATATTACATTATATTATATCATATATCATATCATATATCATATCATATCATATATCATATTATATTATATTATGTTATGTTATTTTATGCTGTTGTATTTAATTATTATATTATACTATATTATTTATAGATTTTTTTTATATTATGTATTTTATATCTATTTATATAATTTATATATGAAAAAAATATCTAAAGAAGTGTCTAAAAACTACTAATTCTATTCCTTAACAAATTGATGATTAAAGTAATTGATTAGCATACTAGTGCCTCATGAAATAAATCGGACTCTTTAAAAAAAATATGTAAATAACCTAAAAACGTAAAACCACGTCTTTGGGATTGAATGAGTTAATGATTGTGATTGATTAAAATAACAATTTTGTTTAATTCCTTTTATACAAACCTGTTTTTTTCTCATCCAATAATATCTTGCACTGGTTAACTTGGTTGAAAATTGCTCCATGTAAAAAAGCAGTGTTCTCACACTAATAATGCAAAATGATATTTGAAGTGCTTTCCCATAATACAATTCCTTGCGCAGCCATACTGAAAAGACGATCCCGGCGTTTTGTTTATTCACACGACTTCATCTCCATAGCACAATAAGGACGGCGTTATGATTATCTTTTTATTGTGCCGGGCGCCCCTTTTGTCCGCCGCGTCGTCTTGAGCCAGCCGGGCTTTGATGACTGCGTCTCGGCCAAATGTAAATGACGGCAGATGACGGCCATCTTGCGAGGAAGGCTTTTGATCAGAGGACGCGGCGGATACCCGCTTTGGCCTCGCCGCTCTAATTAGAAAGTTAACTATATGTTGGTGTATGAAAGCCAACCGAAGCCTCTCAAAGGTTTCTCTTGTTTTTAGCGGCGATGTCAGCCTTTCATCTGCGAGGACGTGTTTACAAATCAAAGACCGTACGTGTGTTTGGATGCATGTGTGTCCTTGGGTTTTGTTTCACGGTCTTTGTGGGGACCTCTTGAACTTGTGGGGACCATTTTAGTGGATCCCCCAAGTTCAGACTTTTTTTTGAGGGTCGAAACTTGATTTTAGTGCAAGGGTGGCATTATGTTACAAATTATGGAAATTCCTTCGATTTGTGTATGATATCATAAAAGAATCAATGGGGAAAAAACTGTAAATTTCCACCAGATGATTAAAACATTTAAAAATTCAAAATGCAACGATTCTGACATTTCTATGTGATTGCAGCTGGATGTGTGAGATTTTGTGTACCAAAATAATTTTTGTCCCAATTTTGGACCATTTACAACCATTATAATTACAGTTTTTGAGATGCATTTTAATATGATTTATGACATTGATTTTCTTGCAATTTTTGCAACATTCCGTTGAGTGGTGGTCAAACTACGTCAGCAAACAGAAAATTCTTTGTTGACTTGTTTCACCTCAAGACAGTAGGTGGCAGTATAAACGTTAATGTCTTAGAGTGTCTTTGCAAAATATAGTAGCACTGGGTGTTAGGAAATGTGTTTTGATGGTTAAATTTAGTGTTTGGCATTAGGAAATGCATTATTTCAATGCAATGTGCCCACTACGATAAAACCCCCCTGCCCGCCCCCTTTTGTGGTGTGTTTGTATGTGTGCAATTTCTAACTCAACAAAGATTAGGTTACATGATTTTTTTTTAAGGTCTTACATATAAAATGTCAGGAATGCTGTATGGATGTTTCTATAGGGTCAGCATGTTGTTTGTATGTCACTAACAACATGTCAAGAGGTGTAAACTTCTTGAGATGGAGGTAGATTATCCATCAACAGCTCACCATGACCCCTGAATGTGCTGCTGTGTGTGTATTTTTTGTGTCTGTGTGTTGTGAAAAAATATACATCAACTTTGCTCCACCGCTTAGAATACAAGCAGGAAAAAAGGGAAAAAAAAAGTCGATATCAAATTTTGGTTTTATGTTTGGTTTTTTTTCTTTTGATTGTTTGTTTTGTTCGCTGTACAGGCGCTACTCTACAGTACATACGAACGAGTTACGTTTGTAGATTGTTAGTAAAAAAAAAAAAAAAGTCAGTCGTTGGGAAAAAACAGCTTATTTACATCAAGAGGAAGAATATATATATATATATATATATATATATATATATATATATATATATATATATATATATATATATATATATATATATATATATATATATATATATATGTACAGGGATAAAGTGGAGTTAGCCGTTAAATCTGTCAAGCATTTCAAGTCAGCTCAGGCTTTAATGCCAAATTCTCAACATAGTCAACATCCTCAGAAGCATCTGTCGGCTGGCCGGACCTGTCAACTGTGTGTTAGACTTTTGACATTTGGGGGAATAAAAGAATGTGGAATAGATTCTGTCCATTCTGAGCCTTTTATTGAGGCATCCTTTTTAGCTTTCGCTACCATATTCTCCAGAATATATGCCGGCATATAAACAGCAAAAATGGAGAAAAAAACAAAACACAACAAAACGTTTTTGTCACAGACAAGCCGCACTGTATTATAAACTGCAGGGATCAAATCATAAGAGAAAAGTTGCGGCTTATAGTCCAAAAAATACAGTCCTTTTATTTTTTTTAAGTATAGGACCACTCAAAACCACCTTCAAGCAACAATATGTAATTCTTGAAGCCCTTTGGAGCTAATCTGGTTTGTAATGTAAAGAGCATGTAGTGATGGTCTTAGATTTTCTGCTTTCAGGGTCTGTATGTTTATGCTGGACGAGCCTGAACACCTCATGTGATACATCCAATCATTCAGTCTATCTATCTATCTATCTATCTATCTATCTATCTATCTATCTATCTATCTATCTATCTATCTATCTATCTATCTATCTATCTATCTATCTATCTATCTATCTATCTATCTATCTATCTATCTATCTATCTATCTATGTACAGCTTTTTTTATAATTCTAGTTTCTTAGTAAGTAGCTAGTTACTTTCTAGCTCAGGGGTGGCCAAGTTCGGTCCTCAAGAGCCACAATCCAGACTGTTTTCAATGTATCTCTTCAACCAACACACCTGAGTCAAATCAGCGTCGTTATCAGGATTTTGCAAAGCATGCTGATGAGCTAATCATTTGAATCAGGTGTGTTAGTTGAAGAGACACAATGAAAACAGGCTGGATTGTGGCTCTTGAGGACCGAACTTGGCCACCCCTGTTCTAGCTAAACAATGAGTTAGCTGATATCTAGCTAAGTAACTAACCAGCTAAGTAGCTGGTTAAGTAACTAGTTAAGAATCATCTATCTATCCATCCATCCATCCATCCATCCATCCATCTTTTTAGCCATCCGTCTCGTTAGTTGCGTAAATAGTCAATTATTTAGCTAGCTGGCTTATTATTTAGCTAGCTCGATTATCTATCTACCTACCAATCTATTGCAGCACTCGAGATAGCTACATAATTAATTAGCTAGCTAGTTGGCTAATGGATGGATGGCTGGAATATTGATGGATGGAAGGAATATTGATGGATGGATGGAACATTAATGGATGAACGGACGGACGGATGGATAAACATTCTCCCAACTGCTTCCGAGGTGCTTCGCATCCTGTGAAAGGTCCATTGTGCTTTCCGTTCTTTGAAAGGTCCAAAACATTTGCAGTACTTGGCGGCGGAGTGGAGCACAAATCACTTATTGCATACTCATGTTGCCACTTGGCCGCAGCGAGGCTACATGCTTGTATATTATTTTTATAACCCTTTTCCCAGGACACCAGATCACTGTCAAATTACCAGGTTAATGCCTGCCCTTTCTATCGGTAATCAACACCGCCGGCGACTCCGAAAGAACATTCTTCTCCGCTTTTAGTGCCCGAGCTCGTGTATACTGTACGTGGGTCTCGGACGGCGCGTTTGTTCCGGCCTAATTAAAAAGCACCTGGTTTGTTTTTGTTGGCTCGGTGGCTGACTGAAGCCTGTAAAGTGTGCAAATGACAGATATGGTCGCGGACCTTGTCTACGCAACGGCGCGCCATGTTGGGGTCGGGCGGGCAGGCGGAACCAGACCGAACCGACACTTGAGGTCACTTGGGCCGGATTCGCTTATATAACTATTATTTCATGCGTCCGCGGGCCTCGTGCGTCGTCGTCGTCATGGCGAGTGAGTGACAGACGGGAAATACTTCCTTGTATGGGGTTGGCTAAGGAGCTCACGTAACAGATTGTGGATGTCATTAGCTTAGATTAACAAAATGAGGCTCGCCGGGAAAATGAGAAGTCATCTGCCTAGTAATAATAATTGTACTAAATGGAAAATTAGTGTGTAATTATTTAAATTTGAAATAGCATTTATTCAAATAAGGCCATTAAAATGATTCATGAAATAGGCCGCGGTAATAAATGTAATGTTAATAATCATCATCGTCGTTATTTTGCCCACTTATCGACCGTCTGAATGGAAATATGAATGAAGGGTTGTCTAAATCCATGTGTGATAAGTTTCAGCTCAAATATGACCTTTAACAGGATAAGCGCTGTTGAAAATGGATGAATATATGGAATTTTAGCCTTTAGAATAAAAATAAAATGAATCCTTCTCCAGTAGTTTCAATCAAATCCGAGATTTGTATTCCCCGTTTCTTTTTTTTGATGAGACGCTCTGCCTGGCACGTAAGGGCCACTTTCTTGTTGTGTCCTTGTCTGGCACATATGTGGCATGAATTAAAAATGAGGCCGCTCTACTTGTAGAGGGGACACGCATTTGTATTTTTTTTTTTTTTTCTTTTTGTGAAGCAGAGCGACAACTTGCAGCAGTCGTGTCAAATCACAGCTGGCGTGTTATAAAAAAGTTTGATGAAAGCATTTTAGAAACAAGTTCATGTCATGTACTTGAATTAATATTGCTGCTGTCGGTCTACTTTTTGAATAAAATCCATATCGGCATAGATATTGTATATATATTTATATATCTACAGAGGTGGGCAACTTACCTTTTTTTTTTTTGCAGCCGAAATTGTAAACGCCGGTCCATTGGTGTATTTTTGCTCAACCTTCCACCACCACTAGAGGGTGAAAATTTACCAAAAAAGTTCTGGTCCGTCATTCGTCAGGCGCTGGTCTACTTCTGTCTGCACTCACACTGATCATGTTTTCTGTTTTAGTCCTTACGCTTAAGAGTTAACATTAAATTAAATTAACACCCACAAAAAATTGAAAATGGTATGGTCTGTCTTTGTAGCCTGTGAAGTGCTGATGACGCTTTTAGCCCTTTAACTGATCTCTACCGCCACCTCCTGTCTTGAATTGAAACAAGTCAACAAAGATTTTTCTGTTTGCTTACATAGTTTGACTGCCGCTCAACGGATAATTGCAAAAATCGCAGGAAAATCAATGTAATAAATCCCATTAAAATGGATCTCAAAAATTGCAATTATAACATTTTATATGGTCCAAAATTTGGACAATGATCATTTTTGTAAACAACAAAATCTCGCACGTCCATCTGCAATCATATAGAAATGTCAGAATCGTTACATTTTGAAATTTTAGATGTTTTAATCATCTGCTGGAAATTTCAGCTCCCTGGTGTTTCATTTCCCGTCGATTCATTTACGATATCATTAAAAAATCTAAGGAATTTCCATGATTTGTAACATAATACCACAAGCGACATAATACGTCATTACAAAAGCCAGGATGTCCTCTACTGAGGGCGCCAGGACTTTGTAGGCTCTCTCCAATGACTCCTGCGATATCGAGCAAAAACAAACGTCCAAAACCGTGGACACAAATGACTAGGCTGGATCCCAGCAACTTAATACCTCCGCTGGCCTTGACACTCCCCCTTTTTCCCTTCAACTCTCCTACGCCGCATTTGCCTCCAAACTCACCAGCTGTGACCTTTACTCGCGGCGTACGGGAACACGGGGGGCTAAGATACGTCGGGCGAGTTTGCGCGTGAGTGCGCCAGCAGGAGGAGGGAGTTGAAATGGACCATCATTGAAATAGGCTGTCATAAGGTGAGCAGAGACGCAGTGAGTGATGGACCGTACGCATCGGAGCGGAGCGGCGCTCCTTCCGAGTGTCCAAATAATCTCGTGACGGGATGTCAGTCGGAGAGTTGCCTCGTCTTTTTTTGCCGCGCGTTTTAGTTAGCGCTTTAGCGGCGGACTTCGGAGCTCGTTAACGATGGATTCTTGGAACACGGACTCGGAAGATTCGTGCGACTGGAGCAACTCGTCGGATGAGGAATGTCCATCAGATGATGGATCGGACTTCAAATATGATAAAGTGTAATGTCCGACATTTACGATGCGTAGATGGAAGGTTCTGCATCTGATGAGTCCTTTTAGATAGAAAGTTCTTACATCTGTTGTTGTGGCTAATTGTGATTTTTTTTTTTCCCCTATAGGGAGGACATTAGGACTGCCAATGTTATTGCAGCAGAGGCGGTCACCTGCCTCGTTATTGATCGAGAGTGAGTATCTGTCAGCTTCTGAAATCCATAACAATTCCGTGTTTTGTTGGTTTTACCTGTTCGATCAATTAAAGTAATAGAAAGTGCATACAGTGAAATCATTTATTTGCTGTGTATTCTAACCCTCCTGTTATGTTTGTTCGCAAGGAACTGCAGTAAAGTCCCCGGGTCATTTTGACCCGTGGCCTGTTTAGTTCTCCAGTTGTGTCAGAAATGCATAAAATCCAAATTCAATACTTTGTTTTACCATTGTGGTATGTTCATTGCTCAGAAATAGCAATAATGTCTCTGGGTCAATTTGACCCAGAGGTGTGTGTGTGTGTGTGGTAGGATTAAGTTTAGGCTTAGGGTTTTTGCAATTTATTTTATCTTATTTTATTTAAATCCCTGAGTAGTAGACGTAATATTTGTGGGTCATTCTGACCCACCGTTTGACTGACATTTTGTCGCTTCATTATTTTAAAAAAACGTGAGAAATTTTTTAATGCCTTAACAAAAATGTGCACGAATACCATTTTTAATGGTAAATGCGGTCTATGTAAACATGATAAACTAAGCACAGGTCTTGTACGAAAACAAACATTGTACATTTAGTAGTTACTGTAACATTGAAATTGGTCAGTTTGACCCGCAACATAAACAGGAAGGTTTGAGACTTTTACAATTGAGTGCCAAAGTAATGCATTACTTTAACATTGAGTTACTTAAAGTAATCCATTACTTTGGCACTCAATTGTAACCAATTGGAAATGAATTAAGTATTAAAGTGACGTAATCACTATAGTAATTGATTACTATAGTGCTTGATTACTTTAGAGTTCATTTAGTAACATCAGTTTTGAAAACATCCTTTTGCCAAACACTAGAAAAACAAAACAAAACATGGAAACAAGAACTTGTGATGATATGTCTGGACTGCAATTGGCTTTCTCTGGACTTCCTGTCATAATCCCTGCTGCTGATCTCATACCAAATGCACTTCAGTCACCCACAGGCCATTTTTATAGCATTATAGAAGAAAACAAATGTTTTGGTTTTGAGTTTTTTGTGTTTTACCTACCACTAGGGGACACTGGTGGGATGCACCACCAATGCACCAGCGCCATCTCAAGGCAAACAAAGGAACTGCATTGAACTGATCAACTGCAACAATTAATATTAGGGGCAATTTTGGGGTCTTGGAACAGATTAGGGATTCAAATGTAAAAAAAAAAAAAAAAAAAAAAAAAAAAAAAACTAAAAACGCCTCAACGCACAAAATGACTGCTGGAAATACCGAATTTCCGATGTAGAGGTACCACTGTAGTCAGAAAAATGCGGTAAACATATGAAGGAAATTTAATACAGCGTGAAAACTCTCGTTGTGTTCGTTACGCATTTTGTTCCCAGTTACCGTATTTTCCGCACTATAAGACGCACCAGATTATAAGGCGCACCCTCAATTAATGACACATTTTAAAACTTTTCCATATATAAGGCGCACCGGATTATAAGGCGCACCCCAAATTAATGATGTGTTTTAAAACTTTTTCAATCACAATATGGTAATACTCAAAGTAATAACAACAATAACTCAAATAATTACTCTAAACTCTCAATAGCATAACTCAATGTCAACCTTAAAGATAAAGATTACTATTATTAAAGGTTTATTAAAGATTACTTTATCACTTCATTCCCCATCCACAGATCCCAATCTCAATATTGAGCCATATATAAGACGCACCTGATTATAAGGCGCACCATCAGCATTTAAAAAAAAAAAAAAAATAAGGCTTTTAGGTGCGCCTTATAGTGCGGAAAATACGGTACATTACAATTCTGCATGTACTGACTCCATAACATCACATGATGATCGTTGCAAAACACGCTCGGTTTTCATTCGCGCTAACCGCGCCATCACCCGGCATCCACCGAGCTGCTTTCTGCGCTGGGCTCATTTGCATGTAAATGTTTTTCCACACTCGTCCCAAAAATAAACACTTTGCTTCGAAGAGCGGTGCCGAGCGGACAGGTGTAAGGAATTCACAAGACGGGAATAAGCCAGCGGCCGGGCTGTTTGTTGTTTTGATTGCCGGGGAGCATAACCGTATTCCTCGTGTTTATTGACCCTGAAAGAAGGCCGATATGTGAGGGAACAGTTTATCCGAGGAGCGTTAAGTCTTGCGGTGGGAGTAAACGAAGTGGACGAGGTTGGGGGGCGTGGGGGGATATCGTCTTACCCGGAGCCCAGCTGTGGAATTTTGCGGGCTCAAATGGGCCTTCCTCGGAGCTAACGGAGGGGATAATGAGAGCGTCATCTAGCGCAGGTGATGGCCTTCGTCCGTCATTCCAAACACGTGTCTCCGATGGCGCCTTAACCGGCAGAGATAGCTCCATTTTGCCCGTGCGCATTTATTGGCTTTCTCCACCGTGAATGTAAACAAGCGGCGGGCCATTAATGGCTCGACAAACGGCACGACTCACAACAGAACGCTCTCAGCAGATGTATTCTGTTTTTGCCGTGACAGCTTAATGAGGCCTGAGTGCGAGTATGTTTCCGTGAGATGGTTTCTGTTATTTTGGATTGTTTTGAAGGGAAAGGAGCAGATTTTTTTTATATGTGGAAATGATTTAGACAGTAGTGCAACTTAAGAGTGTTGTTTCAGACATGCGTGTGTTCGTTTAGGGTTGTTTAACCCGTTTGCAAAGCATTGTCTTCGGATGCCACAAAATGGCGGCGTAGCACTACTTTTATCAGCATGGTGGCAAAGCATTACTTTTGTCTGAAGACAAGGTCCTCAGCTCAAATTTAATGTATTTCTTTAGATTTAATAAGGTGTCAAAGCAGTACAATTATCGAAATAAAGCTCTTAAACTCACTTCAACTCTTCCTTAGCATCAACAAGGCGGTAAAATAGTACAAGCTCCTCAGCTCAAATATAGTTGCTTGCCTCTAACAAGGCGGCAAAGCACTATGTTTATCTCCTCAACTCACTGCAACATAGTTCCTTAGCACCAACATGTCACCAGAACACTACATTTATCTAAATCAAACTCCTCAACTCATTTCAACTTGGTTCCTTAGCACCAACATGGCACCAGAGCACTACATTTATCTAAATGAAATCCTCAGCTCACTTCAACATAGTTCGTCAGCACCAACATGGCACCAGAACACTACGTTTATCTAAATCAAACTCCTCAACTCATTTCAACATGGTTCCTTAGCACCAACATGGCAACAAAACACTACTTTTATCTAAATCAAACTCTCAGCTCACTTCAACATAGTTCCTTAGCAGCAACATGGTAGTAAAACACTTTTTGAATGAAGCTCCTCAACTCACTTCAACATAGTTCTTCTGTATCAACATGGCACCAAAACACTACTTTTGTCGAAATGCATCTCTTCAACTTACTTCAACATAATTCCTTAGCACCAACACGGCAGTAAAACACGTTTATTTGAATGAAGCTCCTCAACTCACTTCAATAGCTCCTTAACACCAACATGGCAGTAAAGTGCTAATTTGATCTAAATGAAGCTCCTCAACTCACTTCAACAGTTCCTTAGCATCAACATGGCGGCAAAGCACAACTTTTATCTGAAACCGCGGTGTCAAACAAATTGCCCTTCAGTGTTTTAGTGCTTAAAATTAATCAAAGCACCTAAAGTAATTGATTAGTTTAAGTCCATTAAAGTTATTGCTTACTTTAATCTTTAATTACCTAAAGTGCTGCTTTAGTACCCAAAGTAATTGATTACTTGAGTAACGGAAGTAATTGATTAGCAATTAGCACTTCATTGTTTATTCACCAGCAATTTTCTTTCGCCTATTTTGAAAATAATGCTGAAATTAGTAACCAAATCACTTCAATTGAAATCAAATCAGGTCACCTTGCATATTACGTCACGCCTTTGTTATAAAGTTTTACGGTAATAACGTTTCTCAACTGCCGCTCTCTCACTTTTATGTCCCTTCCGATTAGCGCTGTCTTCTCCGACTTTTTTTTACAGGCTCACCCAATGAATATTTTATTACAACTGGCATCATTTGTTATTATGACAGTCTGGTCTGATTTTGCATCAGCCTTTCATGTCCTAATCCCAGACGCGAAACTTGTTGACGGCCGGCTCTTCTTCTTCGTTAATTACAGTTCATTTAAACACCTGATCGGAGGATTGGAGGATGTGTCCAGCAAAGGCCACGAGGACGTTGACGCCAAAGCCAAGTAAGAAATATTTCTATTCGTATGCATAAAGCGCTTCCTGTTGTAATATTTTGTTGTAAACAATTCTTCAAAAAGTTTGCTATGCGCTCGCCCAAGACATAAAGTGCACCTATGGGTCTGCTGCATCACAACAAATGGATGAAAAAGGGAGAAAAGTGAAGCGGCGACCGGGGTTACCGTCGCCATGGAAACAAGAGAATAGCAATGCAGAAGTCATAAGGCACCTTCAGATATAACATGTAAAAAGATGCAGGTGTAAAGATAACGCTATGATTTTTTTCTACACTGAAAGCGGAATTGTATAGTAAGTTGCGGTGAGGTCAATATTTTATTTTCAGAAGAATAGAATAAAGTAAAATCGAATGCCTTTATTGTCATTGCACAGGTTTCCAAACCTTTGACTGGTGATGTACATTTAGGAGAACTAAAGCCTACTAATGACCAAAATTAATGTTATAATTTACTTAAGTGTCGATTTTTAGTTGGCGTATTTTCACATTTTTTCCAGACATTCAATCCCAGATACTTAAGTACCGATTTAATACTTAAGTATCTGAAAATTAATGTTTTTAATTTAAGAGATTTATGTAACTGTTTGGGATTGAATGTCTGTACTCTTAAAAAAACGTAAAAATACGTCCCTGGCATTGAATTATTTAAGGTACTTTAGTGCGCAAGTATTTTACAAATAAAGTAATGATTACTTATATATTAAATTACATAAAGAATAGGGTAGCCCTTAATTTATATACTGTAGTACTAGGAATTTTTAGACCGTCTTGCCAAGTAGTTGAAAAAAAAAATTGGGATACCTGGGATTGAATGTCTGCTCTCGAAAAACGTAAAAATCCGTCTTTGGGAAAGAATGTCATAATTTTTGAGACCATTTAAATTCCAAGTTGGACTTTAGTACCAAAAGTAAACAATTTCTTTAGTACTTTGACACATTCAATCCCAGGGACGTATTTTCACGAGTTCAGATATTCAATCCCAGATACTTAAGTATTGATTAAATACTTAAGTATCTGAAAATAAATGTTCTTCATTTACTTACGCTTCGATTTAATACATAAGCGCCTGGGATTGAATGTCAAGACTCTTAATAAACATAAAAATACATCCCTGGCATTGATTGATTTAAGGTACTTTAGTACTAAAGTAATTTATGGATAAAGTATTTGAGTACTTAAGTACTTAGTTGCCCCGTGTAATGGATTACTTTGGTCCTTGTTTCATATAGTACTAGGAATTTTTAGACTGTCTAGCCAAGAAGAAAAAAAAAACAGGAAAAGTACCTGGGATTGAATGTCTGCTCTTGAAAAACATAAAAATACGTCTTTGGGATTCAATGAGTTCGTTTTTGAGCGTCTGATTTCTAAGTGTTTTTTTAATGTTGTTTGACTGCTACTCTACATTTATAAAAACTAAACCGACCAATACGAAGAAGGTTGTTATGTTCCTGCCTTGAAAACTGAAAACAGCCGTCGTTTTGAATTCACTTAACGTGAACTTCTTCCCCGAACTCTCGTCGGCGCCGTTTTTAGCTCGAGCTTCCCGCGCATCACCTCTTTGCTGGAAGCCCCCCCCCTCCCCGCGCGAACAAAGCAGCGCGGCGAGGAAAACCTGAGTCAGCATCCCGCGGCGATGGAAACTCACTCCCTCATTGGTTGCGTCGCCGTCTGCCACGCGGCCCCTCTCCCGCCGTTTTCCTTCAAAGAATACCAACGTTGCTTTTGATCAAGCCGCCCGTTCACTCGGCGGGGGCTCGCGATTACCCCAAATAGAAAGCGGCGCTCTTTCCTTGTCGCGCTGTCCTTAAGGTCTCGCCGACACAAAAAGTTATTGGAAGCGAAATTCCGCCGTATACGAAAGAAGATACGTTCGGAAGCCGAGATAAAAACGAAACTGTGTTTGGCCTCAATTCTGTTTTCTTCCGATGACCTCATCGGTCATCCGTAGTTTTATCAGCCGCAGGGGTGCTCCTCCATCTGTAGAGGAAGATTTTGCCATACAGCGCTTTTCAAACCATGTAGCGCGCCGCAGAAAGCCGGGGGCTAGTTTAAGGGCGCCCTGGAAAACAAAAAAGCTGTTGCTATGGTAACTCCTAATTTTGTATTAGCTTTAGCTAGCTTTGATTCTGGAAAACTGGTTGGGTGTTGGTCAGGTTTAGCGCATTTGAACAAAGATCTCAAATTAGCAATCCCCAAAACATGTTGTTTCTTAAATTTATTTTTTTAGTTTTAGTTCAATTCCAGGTACCGTATTTTCCGCACTATAAGGCGCGCCGGATTATAAGGTGCACCATCAACTAATGACATATTTGAAAACCTTTTCCATATATAAGGCGTACCGAATTATAAGGCGCACCCTCAATTAATGACACATTTTAAAACTTTTTCCATATATAAGGCGTACCCTCAATTAATGACACATTTTAAAACCTTTTCCATATGTAAGGTGCACCGCATTATAAGGCGCACCCTCAATTAATGACACATTTTAAAACTTTTTCCTTATATAAGGCGCACGGGATTATAAGGCGCACCCACAACTAAGGACATTTTAAAACCTTTTCCATATATAAGGCGCACCAGATTATAAGGCGCATCCGCAATTGACATATTTTAAAACTTTATCAGTCACAATATTGTAATACTCAAAGTAATAACAATAATTATCTCTAAACTCTCAATGTCAATATGAGCAACCTTGTTCAACTGTAAACACACAAAAGAAAAAGGTAAAGCTAACTTTATCAGTTCATTCCCCATATTCTCAATATTCATCCATATATAAGGTGCACCTGATTATAAGGCGCACCATCAGCTTTTAAAAAAAAAATTAAGGCTTTTACTGTAGGTGCGCCTTATAGTGCGGTACTTACTAATATTTTTTCAAATGCTTAATAACTAATTATTAAAGGAATAAATTACTTTAGGAAATAAGTACTAAGGTAATCAATTACGTAAGTAATAAAGTACCATATTTTCCGCACTATAAGACGCACCTAAATGACTTCAATTTTCTCAGAAGCCTTATAATCGGGGGCGCCTTATACAACGTGTAAACCTCAAGTTCTCACTTTTGGGAGGACGAAAAAATAAAATCACTTAATCACCATGAAAATTCTTCCATATTTACCCCTGTATTTCAGTTTTTTTTTTTTTACGGGTATTTTCAAAACACCCTGGTTGAAATTTGGATATGCTTTCTATACTCCAATATTAAAGCCAATTTATATGGGGGACAAGGCGCAAAAAAACACATTTTTTTTGTAAAAGAAAGCACAATTTTCTCAAATGAATCCAGAAACTGTTGGTAAACCAATAAAACAACATATATGAAGTTTTTTTTATCGCAATTTGATTAAAAAGATTGAAGTATAACAGTTAATAGAATCAAAATTGTTGTCTTTTGAACTCTTGATTCGTCTTGGCATTGATCTAAAAAGTCTTTTAATGTAATCGAGGGTTTTTTTTTTTGCCATTCTTCAGATAATACTTTCCACAAAATCATCAGGCGATCCGGTGGTATTTTTGAGTGTACTGTCCCTTTAAAAAAAAAATTTAAAAAAATCATAACACAGAAAGAGAAGTCAGTAACACAAATTACATTGTTAAATAAATGTTCTGTATATTGTTAGTGTCAGGATCATAGAAATAAACGTAATGTAGAAAAAAAATATACAATGTATATATTGGTTTTATACTGTCCAGTTAGGAATTGGATAA
This sequence comes from Hippichthys cyanospilos, assembly GCF_059441005.1. NCBI lineage: Eukaryota > Metazoa > Chordata > Actinopteri > Syngnathiformes > Syngnathidae > Hippichthys > Hippichthys cyanospilos. The sequence continues at coordinate 4,877,912 of NC_142376.1, forward strand.
ATAATATGGCAGACTGATCCAAAATTGAATCCAGTCTCGTGTGTGTTTGTAAGTGGAAAACTATTGAATGCAGTTTAATTCTGTTTCAATATCATTTTTATCTGTTTAAATTCTGTCCCTTCGAATCCAGCCGTCAGCCTCAAATTCTTCGCTCTCACCGCTGAGATTCTATGCGGAATGAAAACAAAGCAATGTTGCCATCTGCTGGCCACTCGCGGAAACACTTTTGATATTTGCGGTTTAAACTTGGCCTTGGATTATTATATTAGCATATGTCGTGTCTGTTTGCTATTAGCGTAACTGAGCGCACCATCGATCATCTTGGCACTTCATAATGACACAGAAATGGCCTCCTTGTCTTTCGGATTTGAATTATATGTTTTTTTGGGCCGATTTCCAGATGATGGAGAATAAAAAATAAGAAGCTGACTTGTGAATAATCCTTTAAATTCGTTGCCGGGTCCACGCACATAAATAAACAAAGTAAGATAGTAAAATTCAACCACAATTATTTATTTTTTTTTGCTTTAAACTTGTTGCGGCGCCAGCAACTGACCTTCTAGTCCAAGTGACCCACAAAGAACCGGAGGAATACTAAGCCCGCTGATCTGGATCTTGATCTGATGCAACGTGATCTGGATCATATAATAACAAGAAAACACGGTCGGCGTGATAGGATCAGGGACGGACACGGACAAACTATTTTTACACGTGCTGCGTTTAGGTCCAACGGCGTGGCGACAGAGCGTCTTTCTGAAGGAAGCTTTTCGTGTGTGTTTGTGTTCCTGCGCAGCTGTACTTGTGAGAACCGCTTTGAGTTTTCTACCTACACTGTGAGGACATTTTGGAGAAGGCCGGTCCTCACGTTTTCAAACCTCTTTTTGGCAGTCAAGTCTTACCTCTAGTGTGTACGAGGTTAAATAGAAAATGCACGATATCAATGAATGTCCTCACAAGTAAATTGGACAAACACATGTGTGTGTATTCTTAAATTCCACATCCTTTGCGACATCGCTGCCAGATTACGCGAAGGTAATCTGCTGAGATTTGCAAACAAAGGTGGATTATCGCATCTTTCGTCGTTCGTTTTATGTCTAATCCCGTTCGTTGTTGCCTCCCCCCTCACCCGCCCTCCCCGCCCTTTTTTATCAACGCGAACCGCAGGTACGAAGCGGAAAACGCTTTTTTCTTCAATCTCAATCTGCCCGATTTCAACATCATCGACACTTTGGGGGTTGGCGGCTTTGGTCGCGTGGAGCTGGTAAGCAGGGGATGGCGTGACTCCAGGATGGGAATATAAATGGCGTTGGCGCATGCTAATGCGTGCTGGGTTTGATTTATTTTTCCGCATCCCTCTTCAGGTTCAGCTCAAGAGCGACGAGAACAAAACCTTCGCCATGAAGATCCTCAAGAAGCGGCACATCGTCGACACCAGGCAGCAGGAGCACATTCGCTCCGAGAAACTCATCATGCAGGAGGCCCACTCGGATTTCATTGTTCGGTAGAAGCGTCTCATCTTAAGAGCTGCGCACATCGTTTCTTTAGCTCAAGAGGGCTTATGGATTTTATTTTTACCAGGGGGAATTGCTCTTGCATGTTTAATCACTTCAGCTTTGTTTACGCACATATACATATATATTTGTATATTTGTACACACACATAAATATATATACATATGTATATAAAAAAAAAATCATTAAAATTTTCCATTCATTTCATGCAATATAAGACATATTGGGATGTAGAAGGGACCAAAAAGGATTTTTTTTTTCATACATCATACATGCATGTATGTATTATTAATATATATATATATTTTTTTAAAAAAAATATGATATGATCATATGATATATGATATATGAAAAAAAACATTTAAAAAAATCCTTTTTGGTCCCTTCTACATCCCAATATGTCTTATAATGCATGAAATGAAGGGGAAATTTTCATTAAAAAAAAAAATATATATATATATATATATATATATATATATATATATATATATTTTTTTTTTTTTTTTTTTTAATGAAAATTTCCCCTTCATTTCATGCATTATAAGACATATTGGGATGTAGAAGGGACCAAAAAGGATTTTTTAAATGTTTTTTTTCATATATCATATATCATATGTATTATTAAAAAAACTATATATATATATTTTTTTTTTTCTTAAATATAAAATATATATATATATATATATATATATATATATATATATATATATATATATATATATATATATATATATATATATATATATATAAAATAGTTTTTTTTTTTAATGAAAAATTTCCATTCATTTCATGCATTATAAGACATATTGGGATGTGGAAGGGACCAAAAAGGATTTTTTTAAAATGTTTTTTTTAAATGTATTTTTTTTAATGTTTTTTTAAATGTACACTTACATGTATGATATATGAAAAAATAAAATTTAAAAAAATCCTTTTTGGTCCCTTCTACATCTCAATATGTCTTATATTGCATGAAATGAATGGAAAATTTGAATGAAAAAGAAAACATAAAACATATCTAGTATAGAATACATAAAAAGAGGAACTTAAAAAAAAAAGAATATATACATAAATTATTTAATATCTTCTCATTTTGGGTTTTCCCTTCAAGGGTCGCTCCAGTAAATTAATTGCCAACTATTTTTCAAGATTTTTAACTTGAAAACCTACAATAATAAAGTCGAATCCCTACTGTTTGTTTTCAGGCTCTATCGAACGTTCAAGGACAGCAAATATCTCTACATGCTGATGGAAGCCTGCTTAGGAGGAGAACTGTGGACCATTCTTCGAGACCGGTATGGCCTTAACTCATTCACTCCCAAAAAACGTTTTCATACGTTGTATTTTTTGTTGTTGTTGTCCAGAAATCATGTTGGTTAAAAACACAAAACAAAGAATTAAGAATTGTGTAGTTAAAGCAACCACATACAGTATATGGCGCGGCAACACATAAAATAAACGAAACAATATAAACAGGCATATATTATTTATCCTCTGCAAAAGAAATGACTAATATTACCTGATATTATTCACACACAGAAGATAAGGAAACCTTGTCTGTCTGCTTTTGTTATACTGCCGCCCAGTGGCCAAATTGTGCACAGGCGCTGCAATGAATGAATCATGATGACAAACTTGTTTAATTCTTCTTATTTTTTTTAATTAGGACTATAAACCGCTGCTTTTTTCACCACACATGAACCCTATTGCTTAGTGTTTTTTTTTTTAATCTGGTCACCAAGTGGTAAACAAAGCGAGGCAGAAGAAGACTATATTGAAGCATTAATTTTGAGTTTGAACTGCTATTTTACTGCATTCTGCACTAGTAAGCACAATCAGGCATGTTACTGTTGTGTTGGTGATGTATTCTAACAAAAATAGATTTTCTGCTACATTTTTGTTGCGGTTTATAATCTGATGCTCCGTATAGTCGAAAAGTACAGTATTTTTTTTTTGTAAAATATATTATAAAGTGTCATTTTTAATATCCAAAACAGATTTATATTCATTACAATGGGAAATAAGATTTGAGCTGCATTCATTCTGAGTTCCTAGCATGTTCATGTAACAAGTTACCGTGTATTTCACGGTAAGGTAAACAGTGGATTCTCCGATATGTGGTCCTGCCGTTCCCAGGGGTTCGTTCGAGGACTCGACCACCAGATTTTACACGGGCTGCGTGGTGGAGGCCTTCGCCTACCTACATTCCAAAGGCATCATCTACCGAGACCTCAAACCCGAGAACCTTATACTGGACCACAGGGGTTACGCCAAACTGGTAGGAGCTCCTCGACGCGGTCCGAATCTTCATCCCGTGAATCTAAAACCTTTCTTCTCGCTAGGTGGATTTTGGTTTCGCCAAGAAGATCGGCTTTGGGAAGAAAACGTGGACTTTCTGCGGGACGCCCGAGTACGTGGCGCCGGAGATCATCCTGAACAAGGGCCACGATATCTCCGCCGATTACTGGTCTTTGGGAATCCTCATGTTTGAGCTCCTGACCGGCAGGTAGCAGCGGGAGAATTCTGGCCGCGGATGCTAAATACGGGGAATCGTGGTTTAATCGCGGCTGTATTCCCAGCCCTCCGTTTTCCGGACCCGATCCGATGAAGACCTACAACATCATCCTGAGAGGCATCGACATGATCGAATTCCCAAAGAAAATTACCAAAAATGCTGCCAACTTAATCAAAAAGCTATGCAGGTGAGTCTTTCGATGCAATTGGTTTTTTTTTATGGGCTAGCCAAATTACCAACGGGTTGTCTTTGCAGGGATAATCCTTCGGAACGACTGGGAAACTTGAAAAACGGTGTCAAAGACATCCAAAAGCACAAGTAAGCGAGAACGATTGTGATCATATGCGGATTACTTTGTGCCCATTCAGATTTTTTTATATGAACTGGAACGACTTTCAGTTCACCATTCAAATTTGATGAAATTTACAAACTTTAGAGCGGTACTGTACAATTTTTTTTTTTTTTTTTAACTGATTCACTGCCATTGACGGCTAAAGACGTGAAAGATCGATTTTAACTTGACTAGCGTTCGACGAGGTAATCTCCCGACATTTAGCCACAGTGTTATTTTTGAACTAATGGAATGAAGTATACTTTTGGGAATTGAACCTCTGGCACGTTTTTATGAACATTTTGGCCACTTACCGTAATTCTCCAAATATTGGACGCACCCTTTATTTTGGGGTCAAATTTGGGTATTTTCTTTGTTACTGTGTATAAGATGTTACTGTGTATAAGATGCACCACATATCCATGAATTATATATTTATTGCAGAGTGTGTTTCACATTACCCGCATTGTGAGGACAGTGAACGCAACGCCAGTGTGTCGATGAATCCGTTTCTAGCAGTTGTTTATCCTCTTCCTCTCGACACAGTTCACTTTGCCATAAATAGCCAAAGTTGCGCACCCTCCGTGTTCCATTAAGTTTATGATCGCGTCCATGCCAAAAAAAAAAAACCCAATTAATAAACAAGTCAAATGGAATATCTCTCTAATTGGTGCACTCTTAATAGAATCAGCTCAAGACATTATAATTTTTCCGTCTTAGTAATATTCGTGCGTGTGAACAAGGAATGACTCGGGCGTTGGTTCGGTCGGCTCACTTCTTTTATTGAAAATAATGCAGTAACAACCTCAGCTAATACGAGTTGCTGTTAGCGGTTGTTAGCTGTCCACCCTCTAGCTCAGTGGTGTCAAACAAATTTTTATTTTGGGCCGCATTGTAGTGAGAAAGAGCCGGAATGACTGTGAATTCAAATACATTTTTAGTGTGTTGATCACACATTTACCAAGATTTGATATCAGAAGCCGGCAAAAACTCTTCAAAAGACATTTGGAGAATAAGAAAATGTTTGTTTTTCTTCCCCCAAAATTTTAAAAGTTAAAGACAACTTGCAATTTTGGTATTTTAGTCAGAAACCTGAAGTCAAATCAGCATTTCAAGGGCCACAAAAAGTGGCCTTGACTTTGTCACCTGTGCTCTAGCTCATACCGTTACGGTAATTATTATAAGTAAGAATATGGCTGATGTAAATACGTACATCCGTGCGTCAAAACTCGGCTCATGCGGCTGACGGATCAATCTTCCTCGAATGACGTCGAATAAAAAAAAAAAGAATCTTTAAGTTACCATTTATAGGACGCACTCATACTCCTGGCTTTCATTTTGGGGGGAAAAAAAGTCTTATTATGAGAATTACGGTATTTTCATGTGTTTTACTCACGACTCACTTGGCTTTTTCTTTGTCTTCGGAGGTGGTTTGAAGGCTTTAACTGGGAGGGCTTGAAGAAGGGCACGCTGACGCCTCCTATCATCCCCAGTGTAAGTACATTTAGCGGTACGGCTATACATCGGTGCAGTTGCGTAACCGCGCCGCCCGTCCTTCTTCCCCGCCCAGGTCACATCAGCGGTCGACACGAGCAACTTCGACAGCTTCCCCGAAGACAACGAGGACCCTCCCCCCGACGACAACTCCGGCTGGGACGTGGATTTCTGAACTTCCCCCCCCCCCGCGGAATCGAAAGAAACTCTTCTTTCGTCGGTACGAGGTCACGCGGAGGGTGCGGAAAAAGAAGTAGGTTTAAGGGATGCTTGGCGCGCCCGAGCGGGTCACCGATTTGCCTTTTTTTCACCGTGGCCCCGGATCAAGCATTTATAGCGGGACAGCTGTAGCACACGTTCGGTGTTGTCTTACACTCGGCTCCATGGCGGAGAAAGTGCAGGGATACACACACAAAAATAAAGAAAGAAATAAATAAAAGACGGGCGGCGACGAGCCGACGTGCCCGCGCGACGGGCCGGCCAATGTTTCCGTATTTTTTCTTCTTGTTGTTTATTTTTAGTATAAATAAGCGTGTGAAAAAAGTGAAATTTTTGTGTTTTGCGATCATGGCTTCTCCGGTTGTACGACAAGTGCTCTCGACTAAGCTGAATGTCACCGATTTTGCCGCGTTACGGACTGGTGAGCGATTTGAAGGAGACTTATTATGCAAGTTTTGTTTCCTGGAAAAGTTAACCGGGTGTCTTAAGGAATAAGGAAAAGAAAAGATCTGCTGCACGAGTTTTTTGGGTGAATGGGTGTGGCTTTTGTTACTACGGCAACAAGGGGCGGGGTTAGGGAATTCTGACGAAGCTGGAGTCCTTCAAAACTTTCGCTATATTTTTGTTCAAAATTGTATTTTCGCTCGTAGGAGCAGCACTTCCTCAGCAATCAGTAAATTTTACTTTGTCAGTTTGCGTAGCAGACACACCGTTAAAGACAAATACCGAGGAATGGTCGATACCACTTTTTTTTCAGACCGATACCAGTAAAAAGTACTCAACGCTTGAGTTGTCATTGATTCCGATACCAAGTAACGATACCACTAATACTTTTGATACCAAAAAAAAAAAAATCCAAAATTACCCAGTTTATTTGATTGTGTCCATTGTAGTGGACATTTATTTTTTGTCTCTATCTTACGACTCAGTCTTGTTGAGATAAAATGGACACAACACAGGACAAAAATAAAGAGACTGGGCCTCAGAAGAATATTGAAATAGAATTTTTTCTGTAAAATTCCATGTAATAGTAGCAAATTTCTATTGTTCTATTTGTAATTTCGACTCCATGATCATAAAACTGCTCTGGCCCAATAATTAAATCACCCAAAAATAGTAAAAAATAAATACTATTTTTTTTCACCATTTTTGGGTAATTTTCTTTCATTCTCACAGTAACAATCCTGTTGAAATTTGACATGTTGTAACCATCTGGGTGAAATTTCAGCTCCCTAGTGTCTTCTTGCAATTCCCAAAAACCTTTGATGTAAACATTGGACAAAATACCGCACAAGGGTAAATGATAACAATATTTCCCTTTTCAGAAGCTAATGCTATCACTGCAGCTCTGCTTACCTTTTGGTTTTGACTTAACAATTTGTGTCATCCTTTCAGAGTCCACTCTAATTTACCCATTGTGCAGTATTTTGTCCAATCCGTTGATGTTTACTTCAAAGGCATTTCACCATAAAGGGGAAGCACACAAGGGGAGCTGAAATTTCACCCAGATGATCACATCATGTCAAATTTCAACAGCAGTGCAATCCATTCACTAAATTACTGTGAGAATGATGTGGAAGAAAATGATTTAAAAAAAATCATAGTGTACAAGGGTTAAGAAGACACCAGGGGGCTGAAATTTCACCCAGATGGTGACAACATGTCAAAGTTCAACAGTTGGAAATTGAAATTTCCATAATACGTCCCCTTTAAGGTGCATTGTGTGGACATAAGCACAAAAGCGTGCTTATGCGGTTGAAGAAAGGAGACTGTCCAAGTGCCCTGTTTCAGATGTCAACCATTACACAGCTGACACCACAAGATTTCCATGAGGTCATGTGTCGTCAATTATGCACTCAAAACATTTATTTTCCGCCTTTCCCGTTTGACAAATCATGAAATATCGTTTGGACGTCCATAACGCCTGTACAGCTCGTAACTGTGAACACGGTGTCAATGTCTTTGGTGCTGTTCTTGATTCATGACCACAAAGAAGAAATGGTGACATGACAGTACTGTTTTGCTTGGATTTTTTTTTTTTTTTTTTGTACGGTGACTCGTTTTCTCTCCCGTGCTTGCTTTTCGTTAAACTAGCTATTGGATATTAATGACACCGTTTATTTTGTGCGGGTTTTTTTTCCTCCCATCCCACCGGCATGATGTTCAGATCTTGAAGGCATCACCACAATCAAGAGCGTAAAATGTAAGTGCCTTAAATCAACGGCATACAAATCATCGTCACAAGGCCTTTTTGATGCTGCATGAATACACACAACTGAAAAGTGCACCTCATCATAAACATCATTTTCTCACGTATAGGAATTTCTTCAAAATCCCTCACGTCCTCCTGAGAGCCTGCTTATTCAGTTTTGTCCACTTTTATGGACATTAGTTTTTTGTCTGTATCTTTTGACTCATTGGAGTTACCCTACTAAATCCCAGTGTCCCCATTAGAGGACATATTGGCCTTTCCACCGACGTTTTAAACACTTGGGTGGGTCACATTTTTGTCTTGCTGAGGCAAAAAAGACCACCGAGGACACAAATGAATGTGTTAGACATTAGGTTTTGGTCTTAATCTTTTGACTCATTGGAGCTACCCTACTAAATCCCACTGTCCCCATTGGAGGACATCATGGACTTTCCACTGATGTTTTAAACACTTGGGTGGGTCACTTTGCTGTCTTTCAGGCAAAAAAGACAACAGTGGACACAAGTGAATAGGTGGTAGACATTAGGTTTTGGTCTTTATTTTTTGACTCATTGGAGCTACCCTGCTGAATCCTAGTGTCCCCATTAGAGGACATCTTGGCCTTTTTAACACATGGGTGGGTCACTTTGCTGTCTTGCAGAGGCAAAAAAAGAACAGTGGACAAAAGTGAATGGGTGGTAGACATTAGGTTTTGGTTTTTATCGTTTGACTCATTGGAGTTACACTGCTAATTCCCAGTGTCCTCATAAGAGGACACCTCTGTCTTTCCTGATGTTTTATATACATGAGTGGGTCACTTTGCTGTCTTATTGAGACAAATAATACAACAGTAACAGTGGACACAATGGATAGTTTGTAGACATTACATTTTGGTTTATATCTTTTGACTCATTAGGAGCTTCCCTACTGAATCCCAATGTCCTCATAAGAGGACACCCTGCCCTTTCCAAATATGTTTTATGTACTTGGTTGGCTCACTTTGCATTCTCACTGAGACAAAATGGACAACAGTGTAAATAAATGAACAGGTAGTAGACATTAGTTTGTCTATATGGTTCGACTCATTAGAGCTACCCTACTAAATCCCAGTGTCCTCATTGGAGGACATCCTTTCCTTTCCAATTATGTCTTATGTGCTTGGGTGGGTCACTTTGCTGGCTTACTGAGACAAAAAAGACAACAGTGGACACAAATGAATAGGCTAGCTCTCAGGACAGCATATACAGTAAGACTGCAATGACATGCTTTTCACGTCACTATGAAAATCACGTGCATCACAGAAGCAGGAATGATTTGCGGTCGTAAACTTTGGTTTTGATATTTGGCTCATACATGACATCACGTTGTGGGAAAAAAATCAAATGGCAGACTGAAATAGTATTTATTATTATTATGGAGACAGGCTCCTGTTTTTCAGCAATGCCATTTTTTTGAGGGTTTAAGGAAATCACAAGATAAAGTTGAATACAGCAGATGTGCCATTTGATTTTAAATAAATTATAGGGGTGTTTATTTATTCGTGATCATTTTAAGTTATGTACTGAAAGGTTTATGTTATTCATATTTTATCCCAAACATCGCAAAGTGAGTGGATTCTAATCATATTTGGACCATCATCATGTTTCCCCATATTTGCCTTGTGTTGTTTTGTTTTGTTGCTGTAAGTTAATTTTGCAAAGTGCCACGTGTATGATTTTTTGGGAATTATAGAGTTGAAAAAAAAAAATCTGAGTCTGTGTTTTTATTAATAAAACGAATGTTCAATTGTCAAAAATAGTCTAAACGTTATGTTTAGATTGCTTGGAATTTCTGTCTCAAAGTTTTGAAGTTCTGAGTTTCAGTGACGAAAAAAGCACACAAGTATTATTATTTTGTAAAAAAATAAAAATAAAAAAAAGCATGTTGGATTCATTAGTGTTTTAGTGCCATGCAACTGGCCTGCAGCTGTGCATCATCTGGGGTAGATAAACTGTACTTGGACAATCTTGTTATTGTTATTTCTGAAAAAAATATTGAATAAAAAAAAAATATATATATACTTCAAATAATAAATATGACCATTCAAAAGCCATTAAATTTGAATTCAACTATTAATAGGACTCAGCAGTTCTTAGTCTTTATACTTGCCCGATGAGACCATATAAATTGGATAAATTGTGTAAATTGTGATAAAATGTAGAATTACTTTGATCAAAAGCTGATAGTAAAATTAAAAATGCAAGTCCAAACAAACGATCATGTGATTTTATGTAGTGATGACAATTTACCGAATGTCCTCTTGAGGGCGCTGCAGGTAAGCGACAGCCTTTTCTCCTCTCCTGTATCCTCTGGTGAGTTTAATCATTGGACGAAATATCCTCGACCCCGCAAATTACAACCCCCGAAAATCCAAAATCACTCATCGAATTAAGTTCACGATTCACTCCTGAAATTATGAAATCATTCGCTTGAAACGTGTGGTTTAGTTGAGGCGACAACTGTTTGACACGTCATGGAGATCAAAGGGCAAACATTGCTCTTCAAAGGAGCTGACTACGTTAACAAAAAAAGAAAGCAGATAAAAGCTTCACTTCAAACGCTACACTGCAATTAAAGTCCACCAAAGTGCTTCGGTGAAGCTTTGTCAAGCGTTTGGAGCTCATTCGGAGCTTGCCGTCGTGTTTGTCGGCCTCCTCGAATGACGTCACATCGTACCAACATGGCGTTATGTTACACGTATTTATAAACACACGAAGAAGAAGCGGATCAAGATAATCACGAATTTGCCTCCAAATACACACTTTTTTTTTTGTTGTTGTTGCGAAGACTTTGAAGCGGCTTAAGCTCGGGTTCGGTAAACCAGAATGAAAACGGGGACCCCCCTGAGGGTCGAGGTGTGTCCTTTCATCTCCAAAGTGCCAGTCAAGCCTGAAAGGAAGTCAATTAATTGGGTCAACTTTTCACACGTCTTAATGGTCGTCTTGCATATCCTACGCATTCATGTCCGCCCCTTGGTGTCATCGCGGGGGGGGGGGGGGGGTCGCTCCTTTTGCAAACAAGAGGATCAAATGAAGAGTTAATCGACGCGAGTGACTTCAATCAGCCACAGAACATGCTTGAATGTCTAAAGGGCGAGGCGGAATTATCTCTTAGAAGAAGCGTTTTTTTTTTCTCGACAAAAGATTAAATAAAATGAAGAACTTTGTGGAATTCTCGAAAGGGTGACAAAAAACATCTTAACTTAAGTAAAAAATATTACTTCAGCAAGGTTCCTCGTCAATTGTAAAAAAAAAAAAAAAGCAGTTATTGATTAAAAATCTGTACAAGTGTACTTCAAAGTTAAGTAAATATGTATTTTACTACGTAATATGTATTTTTTTTTACTTCGTTATTTTAAAATGCTCGTCCAAAAATCAATTTAAAGTGCTGGGATGAAAATAAGTACAAAAAAAAATCACTATACAAATTTCAAATAATGTATATGCAACATGTTTGATCTTATTTCAGGTTTTAAAATATTTAATCTATGATGGAAATATTCAGGGAAGTAAAGAAAAAAAACTTACAAAAAGCAGTTCTAACTCAATGCAAACCTATACAACTCTAATTCAAAGTGAAATACAACTAAACGTTACTTTAAAATGCTGCTCTCAAAATACATTTTTAAAATGTGCTGGGATGAAAATAATCATTTAAAAAAAATCACTATGCATCTTGAAAAAGAATGCGGCCAGCATCTTTTATCTTATTTCAGGTTTTAAAACATTTGCAGTAATCTATCTATCTATCTATCTATCTATCTATCTATCTATCTATCTATCTATCTATCTATCTATCTATCTATCTATCTATCTATCTATCTATCTATCTATCTATCTATCTATCTATCTATCTATCTATCTATCTATCTATCTATCTATCTATCATGCTTAGCTTGCTAGCTAGAAAGCTAGCTAAACATCTGCCTGTCTATCTATCTATCTATCTATCTATCTATCTATCTATCTATCTATCTATCTATCTATCTATCTATCTATCTATCTATCTATCTATCTATCTATCTATCTATCTATCTATCTATCTATCTATCATGCTTAGCTTGCTAGCTAGAAAGCGAGCTAAACATCTGTCTGTCTATCTATCTATCTATCTATCTATCTATCTATCTATCTATCTATCTATCTATCTATCTATCTATCTATCTATCTATCTATCTATCTATCTATCTATCTATCATGCTTAGCTTGCTAGCTAGAAAGCGAGCTAAACATCTGTCTGTCTATCTATCTATCTATCTATCTATCTATCTATCTATCTATCTATCTATCTATCTATCTATCTATCTATCTATCTATCTATCTATCTATCTATCTATCTATCTATCTATCTATCTATCTATCTATCATGCTTAGCTTGCTAGCTAGAAAGCTAGCTAAACATCTGTCTGTCTATCTATCTATCTATCTATCTATCTATCTATCTATCTATCTATCTATCTATCTATCTATCTATCTATCTATCTATTTATTCATCCATCTTGCTATGTTAGTAACTAGCTAAGAAGCTAGGGAAGTGTCCATTTGTCTGTCTACTGTCTGTAATGACATCTTTCAAAGGAGTTGCATGGATATAATTTTGACAAGTGGCTTTGGGGGTTTTAAATGGTCCCTCAAAGCCAAATGGTCTAAAACGCCCGACTCCACTTGATGATACTTAAATGAGCATTGTTGTCACGGCAAGCTTTTTTTTTTTTTTTTGTGACTTGGATGTCTGCCGCTGGAGACTTTGAAAGTCATCTTGTTCTCCCCAAGCCTTATTTGCGCACTGGCCCCTCCGCGCATCAGACAGACTTAACAGGTCGTTATCATTAGCCAAACACGGTGGAGCGTTTTCCGTGCACTCTTTGAAATTCCACCCCTCCTCCTTTGTTGTGTTCTGCGAGGGGGGCGGGAAGACAAACAGGTCCGCGCCTATAAAAGCTGCAAGCCGCCACTTGGGTCGACGCTGGAAACACGCGCTCTCTTCTTGGAAAAAAAAAAAAAAAAACGTTGTATTTTTTTTCCGAGGGACTTTGCAGTGTGGACGTCTTGATTTTACTCTCAGCAAAAAAAAAAAATCTAAACAAACAAACAAAAAGGAGCCAGTCATGCTGATGCGATTCTTGCTGCCTGTGTGGCTCTCGGTGATTGGATACGTTAACGCGGGGCCGCTCGTGCTCAACTCCAACGCCATCAAGAACTTCGACCCGGTCAGCCCAAGTCCGCGAACTTCACCGCCGGGCAGCGTGGGATACAAATCTCCGATGGACGTCTTGCAGGTACGCCGATTTTCCCCAGAATTGCGTTAAATGCTCCTTTTGCGTCAAAAGTTTATCGTGCGTAAAAATCACCATGCGTTAAAATTACCTTTTTTTTTTTTTTTTACAAGTCGTTTATTTGTCTGCTAATTTAACGGATGCCTCCTCCAATCAGCTGTCAGGTGTCTGCTCGGTCGACGACGACTGCGGCGGGGATGAATTTTGCAACGATGCCCGAAGCGTGTGCGTGCCGTGCCGCAAAAACCGGAAGCGGTGCTCACGGGATTCCATGTGCTGCGCGGGAAGCCGCTGCAGCAACGGTAACTGTCAGAACAACAACAACAACAAGACCAACTTCCCCTTTTAATGTTTTTGCATGTGTAAATTCCCACTGCGCTGTTTTCTCCAGGTGTGTGCCAGACAAATGATATTGATGACGTCAGCTGGCATGTGCACAATAACACGATGGGCCATCAGGCCAAGAGACCACTCACAACTCTTGAAGCGCACACTGTAAAAGGTAACTATCAAAAAAAAAAAAATCAAATTTCTTAACTGAATGTTTCCTATGCTTGTGATCATGCCTCACGTTGGACTTTTTGAAGCAACGTTTTCAAGGTGCTATGGATAAAGTTACTATTGTGTTACCTTAATTGAAAAAACTCACCTATTCGCTGTTTTGCTCAGAACCTCACTAAATATAAAAACAGTGCTTTGGTGGCATCGATGTGGAAAAAGAAATACTCAGCGGGTTTATTTTGGAATAAAATCAATGCTAATACTGCAGCTTTGCTAAGTAAAATGAACATCCCGCATATTAGCAGTTCCGTGTTATAAAATTGTTGATTTTTATTTGGAAATTTAGCCTGTTGTAGTTTGATGGAAACGTGGTCCATCGGTCATTATTTGATAAATATCAAGTCAAGTAATTAAAAGAGAAATGATTGTCAGTTATTCTGAACCATTCTGATTTTAATTAACTTCAACTTGATTGATAACTTGCTTAATTGCCACAGTTAAACAGTTAGTAACTCTTGTAAACACATCTAAAAACAAAATTTAGCTGAAACATATGTTAGAGATTAGTTTTGAGTTATTGACAAAAATATGGATTTCCAAGAGAAAAATAATCTCTTTAAAGTCTTAACTTTCATTACCCATCTGCCAAATATTCAAATTGTACTCCAAGCTGAAAGCTGAATGTGCCAAAACTTTTTGTTTTTCTCAAAACAAAGAATTTCAATGACAAATTCCTGTAATTGTGTCAAATTTTACGCTACCTCCATGTATTATATATCATTTTAAAGCAAATTAAATATTGAATTAAAACAGATCAATACCTCAATTTTCTCAGATTTTTTCAAACATAAGCCTGATTTGTGTGAAAATGTATCACATATCACATGTATTTATGTGTATATATATATATCTATATCACTATCTTTTGATATCTTTGTCAACAAACTATGTCGAAATCAGAGGAGGAGCTTCATTAGGACACATTGAGTTCTTTACCGCCCTCCTGTGGCCGGTTTGGCCAATTACACATCTTTTTAGGGAGGCGCCAATGACGTCTGTCAGCAAACATGACCTTACCCGCTTAAAATAAATCAATAAACCCGTCTAAAATAAAAGCGTTGCTCGGACGCCATCTTGCGACACCCACGCGCAGCTCAGATATCCCAACCCGCCCATCATAATCCGACGCGTGGCCTTTTCCCTCCAAGGTCAGGAAGGGGACACGTGCCTGCGCTCGGCCGACTGCTCGGACGGCCTGTGCTGCGCCCGCCACTTCTGGTCCCGCATCTGCAAGCCGGTCCTGAGCCTGGGCCAGGTGTGCACGCGCCACCGCCGCAAGGGCACGCACGGCCTGGAGCTCTTCCAGCGCTGCGACTGCGCCGACGGCCTGGCCTGCAGGCCCGAGAGGGGCGCGGATACGCAGCAGCCGCAGCAGCACGCCGTCAGCAGCAGGACGGCGGCCGCCCGGAACCTACACACCTGTCAGAGACGCTGACGCGTGCACGCACACACACACGCGCACGCGCGGGTCACAGACACTGACACACACACATTTATGCCAACACCCAAGACTTTCTTTCCTGCCAACGCTGCTGACACCGAGACAGCGCCAGGAAGTGAAGACGCGCTTCCCGGGAAAAGTGATACACCCGCAGAGATGATGGACTTGCCTGGGAATTGATGAGAAGAAGAAGAAAGGGGGGGGGGGGGGGGCAGATCAATTGTCCTCGGCGGTGAATGGCAGAGCTGTTTTTGTTTCGGTTTTTATGGAACTTGAAGCCTCGGTTATTGCAGTAAATTACTGTATTGTGAAAGACGGCTGGGGAACCTACCAGAAATCTTAAAGGGGTAGTCAAGCAACCGTTTTTTTTTTTTTTTGGACTATGTTTTATGGAACACTAAACGCGACATTGTGATTAATATTGCACATGCGGTTTATGAATGAAGCATCAGAATCCACCTGCTTTTGCCCATCTCAGAACGTGAACTTTTGTCACCTGAAAATGACATCGCAGCAAGTTAAGAGTGATGTTTGGCTGCAAAATGGCTGCCACCCTGACATGGAGAAAAGCAAGTAGATTTTACATAAACAGTAGGAAGCAAAATTCCATTTGATGACTTGGTGGCCGCATAGAACATAATGCAAAAAAAAAAAAATTTGGGGGGGTTGACTAAGTGCAACATTTAACATAAAAATGCTCATAATATATATTGAAACAGTATCTGGATCTATGAGAAGTGAAAATTAACAATATGTAGGAACCATATCAGTTTTTTAAAAACAATACTTTTACCCATGCCTCAAGATTTCAACATCTTTGAACCAATTAAAACAAGCTATTTAATGTATTATTTGGCACCTGTTTTTACTTCCGTTGTCTATCTTAGAACGTCAGTGGCGGAAAAAAAAGACTCATATAAAATGCAAAGCAGGTTTGCTTCAATTTGTTTATCATTTTTTGGTCTATCCCAGTTCAAGTTTATTTAAACAAGTTAGCCTAATGCTAACATTCAATGTGAAACAGCATAGCTGCGGTGAATGGAATTAGCATTGATGCTAAGAGTCTAAACTTAATGTTTACTTTGACTCAAATGCCGCAGACATTTTTGAACTTTGCAGCAAAATTCATATTTTACTTCATAATTTACTCTTAAAATACTGTCTAAGTATCTTCATATTTTACTCTTAAAAAACGATCTGGTCCCAGTCTAAATGAGAGTCAAATTTACTCAAATTATGTACTTGCCTTTGTACTCTAAAATCATTTCATATTCATAAGTTGTACTTTACCTGAAGTAGATATCAGAAAAAAAAGGTTCTTCAGCCCAGTTGTAAATAGTATTTTGAGGGTGGCACTTAACTCCTTCAATCCCAAAGGCGTATTTTCACGTTTATTCTTTTAAAGCATTCAGAAGTTCAATTCCAAGTAATTATATACATTTTTTTTTCAAGTGTTTGGTTAAAAACGTGTCTGGCTGGTGAATGAAGTATTTAATTAAGTACTAAAGTAATTGAATACTTCAGAATTTTAAGTAGAAAATTACTGAATTACTTCAAGCAATTTTTGTGGTAAGGTAATTGATTAAGTTATATGCACTGAAGAAATCAATTACTCTTTAAGCAAAGTAATCAAGTAAATGCTTACTTTAGTACTTAAAGTATTTCATTACTTTAACATGTGAAGTAATTGATTACTTTAGTACTTAATTTCGTGCCAGCTGTTCTTACACACTCCTTCAGTCAAACACTTGAAAAACATGGAAAAAGATCTAAACAAGTACCCGGGATTGAATGTCTGGATACTTAAAAAAAAAACAAAAAATGTCTTTGGGATTGAGAAGTTAATTGAGTCAACACCAGTATTATAGCAATACAGTGCCGCATGCAGTGTAAATGTGTTATATATTATTATATATGAAAAAATATATATTGAGCTTGTGAATGTTTGATTAAACACTCCTTGTAATAACCTCACTTGTCGCTGACCTATTTATTGACATAGTTGGAGGCGCCGACATTTTTCGGGAGTGGGGACAATTACCCGCGTTGTTGTTTAACACGTCGCGCCATTTCTCACAAATCAGCGGGTTGGGAGCCAGCGGATGGTTGGAATACTTTGGCCGCGCGCGCCACACCAACTCATTACCCGCAAATGACTGAGATATGCACAGAGAGAGAGAGAGAGAGAGAGAAAAAAAAAACGCTACTTTTAATGAGGCATTACTGGAGCAGCCCCCAGACAGCGTGCCACATCCTGCTAGGCGGCAGGAGGAGGAGGCCGTGTCATTAGATGAACATTCAAAACAAGACAGGGTGCTGACATATCAAATGCTAAGAGCCCAGAGGTAATAACAAAGTATCAAGCGTGCCTCGGTGAGGGCAACTCTTTGCCGTCGCCCCTTGTAATTAGAAGCTTCCCTCTAAAGCGTCACGCGCGACGGCGGCGTACAAAGATCCTCCGAATTGTCATTTTTGTTGTTGGTTTTGACTTCGTTTTGATGTGTGCAGTTTCCCATCCGGCCATCCATCCATCTTGCTAGCATCCATCCATCCATCCATCTACAGTAGTTAGCCTGACAGATAGGAATCTTGATAGCTACACAGCTAAATACTAAGCTAGCTAGCATCCTTCGATCCATCCACTCATCCATCCATCCATCTACTTAGCTTGATAGATAGCAATATTGATAGCTACACAGCTAAATACTAGGCAAGCTAGCATCCGTCCATCCACCTATCCATCCAGAGAGCTATCTAGTTAGCTTGATCGATAGCAATCTTGCTAGCTACACAGTTAAATACTAAGCTAGCTAGCATCAATCATCCACCCATCATCCAGATAGCTATCTAGTTAGCTTGATTGATAGCAATCTTGCTAGCTATACAACGAAATACTAAGCTAGCTAGCATCTTTCCATCCATCCATCCATCCATCCATCTATCTATCCATCTAGTTAGCTTGATAGATAGCAATCTTGATAGCTACACAGCTACATACTAAGCTTGCTAGCATCCTTCGATCCATCCATCCACACGTCCATCCATCCTTCTAGTTAGCTTGATAGATAGGAATCTTGATAGCTACACAGCTAAATACTAAGCTAGCTAAGATCCTTTGATTCATCCATCCACACATCCATCCATCCATCGAGTTATCTTGATAGATAGGAATCTTGATAGCTACACAGCTAAATACTAAGCTAGCTAAGATCCTTTGATCCATCCAGCCACACATCCATCCATCCATCCATCTAGTTAGCTTGATAGATAGCAATCTTGATAGCTACACAGCTAAATACTAAGCTTGCTAGGATCCTTCGATCCATCCAGATTGCTATCTAGTTATCTTGATAGATAACAATATTGATAGCTACAAAGTTAATACTAAGCTAGCTAGCTAGCTAGCATCCATCCGTCCATCGAATAAAATATCAAGCATGTCTTGGTGAGTGAAACTGTTTTGTGTCGCCGTCTATGTAATTAGAAGCTCCCTCGGAAGCGCCACGATGCACCAAATTGCGATTTTTGTTGTTGTTTTTAAGTCAGTCAGTGTGTGAGTTTCCCAGCACGAGCCCTTCCCAGGCTTCCCAGCATGCTTATGGATGCGTACCGACCGCCCAAATACACCTTGGCGCCTGTAATTAGAAGCGTTTCCATTAGAAGATGGCCGCAAAATGACGGTTCTGCTTTATTCTCGCAAAGACTTGAAAGTGTCTTCATCTGGTTACGTCCACAGAAGTGGTGTCGCGAAGCCGTACCCTTTGATACTTCGCAGCGTGTACTGGGCTCTGATGGGGACTGAAATTTTACCCTCCATTGAAAGAAAGGTGAAGCTCTTTTGTTTTTATACTTTGCGGTTTACGGGTTATGATTAAGGTGTTTAAAACAATTGAAAGCATTGAACGATTTACTCATTCATGGGCGGATCAATTCACCACCAGTCTTTTTTTACGGCCCCTTTTGCCCAAAACTCAAAAAATATATAAACTGTATAACTACCAGAATGTCTGGACTGGTTAAAAACGTTAAAATACGTCCTTGGGAGTGAATGAGTTCATTATGATGATGATTAACCCTTTGTGTGGTATTTTGACCATTGTTGGGTCATTTTCTTCCTCCTCTGGGAGTTTGTCAACTGGTTATGCCATGATAAAGTTTGACATATTGTCACCACCTGGGTGAAATTTCAGCTCCCTAGTGTCTTCGTTCAATGCTTTCCCTTAGATCAAAAGTGTCGACAAAATACCAAACAAGGTTTAATTGATCTAATTAATCTTTTTGATCTCACCTTTCTGAGAAAATTTTACATTCAACAAAAATGTGGCTTCAGCTGTTTATTTACTTTAACAGACTTAACCGTTTACTTCCTGGTTTATTTGAGATGATGTGGAAGACTTGCTTAAATCTTGGGTGGTGACCAGTTTAGTTTGGCAAAGAGCTTAGCCAAAAATTGCGATCATTCACCGTGGGTGCTTTCCATTTATGCGGTAGACTAAACTCATAAATATATAAAGTTAAAGTAAAGCAGTAAGAAGACAAAAAGTCTCAAACAATACAGTCTCATGCTCAGTCAAAACCAATAATATTTACATTTTTATGTATGTTTTTGTAGAATAACAAAATGATCAAGAATCGAGTCATAAAATAAATACGCAAAAAAATCATACGTGATGACCACACGAAAAGTCGTGCTAGCAATTAGCCAGAGAATAGCCAAGCGCTAACTTGCTCCCACGCCCTACTTTTATGAAACGACGCCCACGTCACTCAAACGGCAGGCCCCGCCTTTTAAAGCCATACACACCCAAAGTCGCACCCCCGCATGTTTTATCCGTTAGCGAAGTCTCGTCCAGTTACTCGATTATTTGACGATAGAAACTTTCCCGTAAATACCGCTCTAATGATGTGTGCGCTGATATATTGAGAAGCGGGCAGACGCACGCAAGAGCCGCACTCCATTTTCAAGCATTTCTGCTGAGTAATTAAGAGTAATGGGGAGCATTGTCAGCACCACAATATACCAAGCGGGCCCGGGCCAAGTCATGTTTGTGGGGGTCCTGGAACCTATGCGTGCGGTGTGTGTGTGCGAGCGAGAGTGTGTGTCATCATTACACCGACCTCAGACTAGCGCAAGCCACAGGCACGCGGGCCAAGCCGAAAAAGCCTAGCGCGTTTTAGGTCAACAGTAAAACGAACAACAAGCGGCACGCTCTCGTAATATTGTGCCCGCGGCTTGTTAGTACACATTTATGCGCACCCGTGCTCCAATCGGGCCTCCGCGTTGGCGTTTCGACCCCGCAGAGGCGCCATGACTCATGACCCGTTATCATGATGCGGTCCGCTGTTAGCGTTGACCTTGCCCACCCCCTAGATGAAAACTCATAGGACATTTCATTTTAATTTTGGGAAAGAAAGCACACTTGTTAAGAAGGAGGAGGAGTTTAGTTTTGTCGGTGAGCTACGAGGTTGTTATGGCACTAAAAAGTTGCAAAACGTCGCTTTGGTTATCTGGCTAGTATCGGCAGACGCCTTGAGTACCCGATACCTTAAAAAACTGAGCCTGAAATTAAGTATACTTATTTGTTACTGTTGAAAATGTCGAAATGAATAAAGTATTGCTGACTAGTATCGACAGACGCCTTGATTACCCGATACCTTAAAAATCTGAGCCTGAAATTAAGTATACTTATTTGTTACTGTTGAAAATGTCGAAATGAATAAAGTATTGCTGACTAGTATCGGCAGACGCCTTGATTACCCGATACGTTAAAAACATGAGCCTGAAATTAAATATGCTTATTTGTTACTGTTGAAAATGTCGAAATGAATAAAGTATCGCTTTAGTTATTTGACTAGAATCAGCAGACGCCTTGAGTACCCGATACCTTAAAAAAATGACCCTGAAATTAAGTATACTTATTTTTTACTGTTAAAAATGTCGAAATGAATGAAATGAATAAAGTATTGCTGACTCGTATCGGCAGACGCCTTGAGTACCCGATACCTTAAAAAAAATGAGCCTGAAATTAAGTATACTTATTTGTTACTGTTGAAAATGTCGAAATGAATAAAGTATCGCTTTAGTTATCTGACTAGTATCGACGAGACACCTTGAGTACCCGATACCTTAAAAAAATGAGAATGAAATTAAGTATACTTATTTTTTACTGTTGAAAATGTCGAACTGAATAAAGTATCGCTTTAGTTATCTGACTAGTATCGGCAGACACCTTGATACCCGATACCTTAAAAAATGCACCTGAAATTAAGTACTGTATACTTATTTGTTACTGTTGAAAATGTCGAAACGAGTAAAGTATCGCTTTAGTTATCTGACTAGTATCGACAGACGCCTTGAGTACCCGATACCTTAAAAACAGAGCCTGAAATTAATTATACCTATTTGTTACTGTCGAAATTGTCTAAATGACTAAAGTATCGCTTTAATCGTCTGACAGGTATCGGCAGGTTCCAGCTCATCCACCCTAATGAGGACAGGCAATTTTGAAAATGCGCGGCCGGATAATTCAAACTGCTACTAAGCGAAATAAAAAACACAATAGCCTGCCGCATTCCCACAATTATCCCGCATAAAACCTGTCAGCCGTCCCTAATCGTGCATTTTATTTGCTTTCGATGATTAAGACCCGTCTGGTTGATGCAGTCTGTGATACGCCGCGATAACGCATAACCGGGCAATAAAAGTCCAACGAGTTTCTATTAGCGTCTTTGCTAGTGGCTTTTGTTTACGATATTTTCCTTTCTGGACTGCCTGGAATATCTGCCGTTGTTTTTCCAAGCGTCCGTAATGGACAACTTGAAATGTTACATTTGATGAAAGGAGGACAGGTAGCACTTTTGGAAGCTAAAATCTCAGCCAGCTCTTGTGTCAACAAACATTCACGAGGAGGTGGTAAAAGTTGCACAATGCGGGTTATTCATCTTGGTGGGAGGAGGAGGAGGAGGTCAATCTACCTGATTGAGTAACGCTTTGATAGCGAGACAAAAGGACGCCTGGTTGGGGACAAAGAGGAGTGTGTGTCGGTCGGCTTTGTATGGAAACCGGGCGTCAAATTGGACGGTTAGGTTGTGAATCGATCAAAGTTGGGGGAAGATTTCGGTTACTTTAAGTATTTTTCAACTACTTTGAGTAATTCCCTAAAGTAATTAGGTAAAAAAATATTTTGATTTCTGCGAGTAAATAAATTTCTTTAAATTACGTCGAGTCATTAAATTTATTTCAATTATTTTAGGTATTTTATGCAAAAAAAGCCTTGTCGCTTTTTGCGGAAAAAAAGCCTTACTGTAGACTGTCCTTTATTGTGCGTAAGTAATTAATAACTTGAAGTAATTACTTAATGAAGTTATTACTTTAATTTTTAAGAAATTAAATACTTTTTAAGTCATTAAATGAATTACCTAAAGTCATTAACATGTTTTTTTTGTGTTTTATTTAAAAATAAAGCCTGGCCTTTTTTTAAATTAAGCTGCTCTATAATTAAGTGATTAAATATGTACGCAATTAAATTATCACTTAAGTAATTAAATTAATTGATTAAATAATTACTTAAGTAATATATTACTTGAAGTAAAAATAATGTAGTAAATAGTAAATATCTTTGTTAGTACTTTAGTAATTAATAACATAAGTAGTTGAAGTAATAAAAAAGAAACAAAAAAGCCTTTGTTTTTTTTTTTAACTGAAAACAACTGACTATAAATGGTCACTTTTTTCGGGAAAAAGCAAAAAAATTCACCAAAAAAAGTCAACATGTATTACACAGAGTCATTAAAATTATTAATTACCTAGTGTAATTGCCCCAAGTAACTGTAGTAATAAATTACTTAAAGTTATTATTGCTTAAACTAGTACAACGATACCAATGCAACAAGTAGGAGGAGTCCCATAAGGAGAAGGAGCCTGATGGACTGTCACGTAAAAAAAAAAAAAAAGTACATACATACATATATATATATATATATATATATATATATATATATATATATATATATATATATATATATATATATATATATATATATATATATATATATATATATATATATATATATATATATATATATACACATACATATATGTACTATTTTTTTTATGTGACAGTCCATCAGGCTCCTTCTATATATCTATATACCCTTCTATATATCTATATACCCTTCTATATATATATATATATATATATATATATATATATATATATATATATATATATATATATATATATATATATATATATATATATATATATATATATATATATATATATATGTAGTTGTATGGACTCTGTGACACCAACATGGTCCAGGTGCATTTGCCACTCAACTCAAGACAAACAATACGGTCATTGTTTACCCAAAATGGTCCCAAATATCCAAGGCCAGACAGGCGGGGAGTGCACAGATTCACCGGGTGGAGCAGAGTTAGAGCTGGAGGGCGTGGGGAGGTATGAGAAAAAAAAAATATATGCCTACGCTTCATTATGGCGGGTCGGGGAGCCGGCTGCTGGCGGCCCGCGGGGGCTCGGACAGCGGCCAGAGCTGGCTCAGCTCCTGGCTGCTGTGTAAAGTCTGCCTCGGCCGCAACCACATTGCGCAAAGCCGCTTGACACATATAATTTACTCATTATTTACAAAAAGAGGAAAATAAACGGTGGAAAAGGAATATGGACTGTGAACGGCTATTCACTCATGTTATGTGCGGTTATATAACGGAGAGACGTGCCGTCAAGACACCGTTGTCGCCGCGGAGCAACAGCTGTCCGCGGGCAAACGATTCCAGAACGGATTCCAGCGGCGCTTATCGGAGCGGCAGGAAATCAGAAAAAAAAAAAAGGAATCCCGCGCAGGAGATCAATCTGGCGAGACGCGAGCAAATATCTCCTGGGGGTGGGACAGGGCATCCAAGTTCGGTGACCCCCTCGGATGTTCCCGGTTCGCAAGTCACCTTGTTGGAAAAAGTTTGGAAACTTTTGTTGAATAAGGAAGTAGCGCAGAGAATTTAAAAAATATTGCTTTATTTTTCAAATCCTGCAGCATTTTGGGGGACTCATATCAAAGGTTGGTCAAATTTAAACCGTAGTAAGGAGCGCGACACATTATTTTGTAGCAGTATTAGCTTTTGGACTCGTCTTTTCTCATAAATTTGTCCGACACGCAGGCTGAAAAAAGCGCATTGGAGTCAGCATGGTTTGTTATAAAGTGATCAGTAGGAACAGCAACTTTGAACTTCAAACTGAAAAAGCACACTGGAGTCAGCTTGGTTTGTGGAAGAAAAAGTGATCAGTAGAAACGGCAATTTCGAATAGTTTAGTCCTTAAATAATCAGATACTTTAGTGCATAATTAATCTCTGTAATAAATCATTTAAGTACTGATTAACAAAGTAATTGATTACTGAATGTAGTTGATTCAGTACCAGGCATTCCTTCATACCAGGCCTCCTTCAGCCACATCATTGAAGAAAATTGAAAAAATTCTAATAGGGTATCGGGATTTGAATTATTAGACCCTCAAAATGTAAATATACGTCTTTGTGATTGAATGAGTTAAACTAAACCTCAATTTCAACTCTTTTAAATGAAAAAAAAAAGATTTCTTTACCACAACACGGATGCTAATTTCCATTAGCCTCTAAATGTAATTTCACATTATATGTTAGCATTTAACTAGCAGACTTGCTTAGTGAAATATATGCTTAAAAGTATTTTAGTTTTTTACATTTACGTTATTATTCTGAGAATTGTGTGAATGAGTATAAATTTAGTTTTAACAAAGAGACGTTCCACGGTACTTTCTGTTTGTTTTCCACCCCCAGAAATGGAGACTTAACATTTTGCCGTTCCTTCAAAAATCGGTGCGTCCATTGTCCCGGTCTCCAGCTCCCTTTTCCACCACTCGCCACCTCCTTTCACACCCCCCACCTCCCCCCCTCCTCCCTACTGTTCAGCGCTTTTCCTTCATCATCAAAGTCTTTAATGTTGTCCCTCCTTTCAAAAACACTTAAACCCCCCCTAAGGAAAATGGCCTCCAATCTCAATTTTGCAAAGGTGGGGTCTCCTTCTGCGAGGAGAATGTCAAGGAGGTGGTCCGCACCTTTGATCTCCAACGAGGGGGGTCAAACGGCTTCGGGATTGGCCGGCCGGCGGGCGGGGCTTAATCCGGGACGGTGCGAGTCGCGGGGGGTCATATCAAAGGTGCTTTATCTTCAGAGGCGCATTAGTACGCTATCTAAATGTTGATTTGTTCACGCTGACATCTGAGGAGCCCCTAAATGAGGCGGCAAAAAAGGAAACGCCCGCCGCATGCAAATGGACATGGCGGCGGCGGTCAAGTTCACTTCTCTTTCAAGCGGACAGAAGGAATAACGGGCTCCTTTTTTGTTTTGTTTCCCTCGCAACCCCCCGTCGAGAGTCATTAACTTTAAAGCCCATGTTGTAAATACAAATTGACGGTCTGTGTTGACAAGTTGAGCAGGTCAAGACAGTTAGGCCGTCAAGACTATGGGAGGACAGTTTGGATCAATTTGTTGAAATTTGTTATCAATGAGGGAAATAGGGTTTCATAGGTAGGGTTTGAAACTAGAACTAGGGTTTAAACATAGGTTTAAGGTGTCAAAGTAGTGTTCAAACTTGGGTTCGGCTTTCAAAGTGAAGTTTGAAACTATAGGCTTTGGATTTCAAAATATGGTTCAAAATTCGGGTAAGAGTTTGAAATTATGGTTTCAAAGTAGGTGTCAAATTGGGGTTTAAAACAAGGATTTGGGTTCCAAGATCGCTTTTAAAAATACGGTCTGGTAGTAAGGTTTCAAAATATCATTAGGGTTTTAAAACCATCGATAAGGTTTCAAAGTAGAGTTAGAAACTATTTTCTAGGTTTTAAAGTATGGTTTGAAATCAGAGAAAGGGTTTGAAAATAGGAGAGTAAGGTTTCATAATAAGATTAAGGTGTCAAGGTTTCAAAGTAGCTTTGAAAACTGGGATTATGAGTGGGTTTCACAAAAGGAATAGGGTTTAATTTCGGGTTTAAAACATAGGTGTCAAACTCCAGTCCTCGAGGGCCGTTATTCTGCATGTTTTTGATCCTTGACTCTCAAACACAATAGATTCAATCTCATAGTTTCAAACCCTGTTATGATGCCCCAACAAGTTTTAATTGAAACCCTAAAACTATTGTCAAACCTTACTTTGAAACCTTATCCCTGGTTTTAAACCACAAGTGTCAAACTCCAGTCCTTGAGGGTCGGTATCCTGCATGTTTTTGATCCTTGACTCTCAACCACGCCCGATTCAATCTCATAGTTTCAAACCCTGTGATGATGCCCTGACAAGTTCTAATTGAAACCCTAAAACTATTGTCAAACCTTACTTTGAAACCTCGTTCCTGGTTTTAAACCACAGGTGTGAAACTCCAGTCCTTGAGGGCCGGTATCCTGCATGTTTTTGATCCTTGACTCTCAAACACACCAGATTCAAATGATTTCAACGTCCTCCAGAGAATCAGGTCTTTTGGGGAGAGAAACCTGGAAAACCGGCCCTTGAGGACCAGTTTGACACCTGTGGTTTAAAACCAGGGGTAAGGTTTCAAAGTAAGGTATGAAAATAGTTTTAGGGCTTCAAATAAGACATGTTAAGGCATCAACACAGGGTTTGAAACTATAAGATTTCAAAGTAGCGTTTGAAAGTAGGTCTAAAATTTTAAAGTCCGTCTTGAAACCAGGGTTCAAAGTAGGGTTTGAAGTTGGAAGTAGGCTTTTGAAGGTCAAAAAAGCCGTGCTTTCAGTCTCATAAAAACACACTGGAAAGTTGTTGTGTTATTGGTAAACCAACCTGGATCCCATCTCAGTTTGTTGGGCGCTGGCAGATGCGCAGACGGAGAAGCTCGGCGCGCTCTGACCGTCTGTGTTGCGGCGAGCCCGGCGATTGGGAACACCCAATAGCCGCAGAAGCAGAAAAAAAGCCTGTGTTGAGGTTACGCGCGCTGTGTGTGTTCCTCCGCCGTTGTGGGTGGGAAACAGCGGATTACCCGGTTTATCCCTGACTGACATCGAGACAAAAAGGTATAAATCTCAAACGTCGGGTCGCGCATGTCCTCAGAAATCGAACTCCAAAATATTAACATCGGTACATTGCTTGATATACGACCGTATGACATCACACATTTTTCAACGATCTTAATTGTCCAAGCCAACGCTTGGCGAGGAGAAATTGGTTTTAATGTTGATTTAGTGTTTCAAAAATTGCATGGGAACATTTAGCTATTTATTAAATGAGACGATCAAACGCTCAATTTCAAAATTAATATCGATTCTTTTGAAAGTTTATTTTTTCTTTATGAACTCATTCACAGAATGTTTTTTTTGACGTCTATTGTCGTCAATGGCAGTGAAACAATTAAAAATGACAGACCATTTATTTATTTAATTTTTGGGCCGGAGAACTGCAAAAATAACTTTTTGTCTTGATGGGCTACTAGTGCATTAAATAGCCACTATGTAGACCTAGCAGGGTCGCTAGTTCAAAACAACGATTTATCAGTGAAGTTTAATTGTGCAGTCGTACGACAAAAGTGGAATTAAAAATAGAAACTAGAATAGAATTAAAAATAGAAAGTTACTAGTATGACTTTACTAGTGTCACTGTGACTGTGCAGTCAAATAAATCTTAAGTATGCTCAAGGCCGCTAAAAACTGTTCAAAAGGGGTATCGAAAACAAAAATTGTGTCAAAGTTGAAGGTAACTTGCAAATTTGGTATTTTAGCCAGAAACTTTACGTCATAATTCGAATTTTCCGGGCCACATAAAATGATGTGGCGGGCCGGATCTGGCCCCCGGGCCTTGAGTTTGACACCTGTGATATATATATATAATTTTTGTTTAAGGACATGGAGTAAATGTTGAGACAGCGGCCCCCGTTTTGCTCAGACCCATTTGTAAGCAAGCACATGGCGTGATTGCGCCTTGTCGGGCAAGCGCTGGCTCCCGTACAAGCCCGATTAGCATTCCTTCCAGATAAAACAAGCGGCGCTTAAGTGCGCACGAGCTAAGCCAGCAGGAAGTGATCACGAGAGCCGATAGGAGCCCCGCGATTAGCCGGCCTGAGACTCGGGGTCCTCGCTGCGTGCCGAGCGGCTTTAATCCGACATAACCCCCCGCCTCCGCGTCCCGTACGGTCTCATCGCTAATCTGGTTTTAAGTTATCTTCAAACTAGCGCTGGGGCCCGGCGGACACGGGCCTTATCGTTTATTGATTATGTCTCTCAGATGAAAGGACGCGCTTTCATTTCCACAAGAATGCGGCCCTCTCTTTGTGCCCATATGGAAGCATTTGCCGGACAGATGGGCTATTTTTTTTTTTTTTTTCAACCGCCGTTTGACAAGGTCCCGCTGGTCACAGAGGAGTCAGAACCATCTGGTACTAGTGATAGACAATTGCTTCTTGCCCTTCGTACTCACACAAATTTTATGAGTGAGTAATACCTAAAATAGTGAAACTTTCAGAAAAGTTTAGCATCAAACAAAAATGAAAGGACAAAGTTACGCATGCCGCTAGCTTAATGCTAATGCTAACACGTGAGAATTCCATATACAGTATTACCCTTTAAGCAACGGGTGTTTAAAAAAACGTATTTAAACAGTCAACGACATTTGTCAGTCATGTGTACAGATGTCCTTGTACATCATAAATCTTTCTGTCTGTCTTATACTGCCCCCAGGTGGGTAAAATGGGCAATTAACTAATCCAAAATGTGAGCATAATCAATACCGGTAATTATTTCTGTTTAACCATGAGCGCCATTGACGTGAAAAGACGTCAACGAAATTCTTACGTGGGGCGCCATTGACATCGATTGACAAGAACTTTTTTTTGTTTTTTGTTTTTTTAACAGGAATGGATGAAGAAAGTTTTGGGAAAATAAAAGTAAAAAAAACATTATGGTCAGTCAGAAGGCCCAAAATTCACTAGCATCTTTTTTAAAAAGAGATAATTATGTAGAAGGTTTTGATTGTTTTTTTTTTTTTTTAGAATGTTTTTAATCAACTACCATATGGGTACGGGCCGATAGAACGGAACCACTTTGTTACTTTTTTTTTTTTTTTTTTGCTCGCACATAACGAAACAATGTGCCAAAAACCACAATCGAAATCTTTTTTTGTTTGTTTTTAGAAATTTTCAAACGGGCACCCCCATTTTAAGAAAAACGCAGAGCAAACAGTATAATATCCGTTTTTATTCTGTATTTCATGCATCAACAATATGCTTACTTTGTTATGCTACCAGCGATGCCACAAACGTCAATAATCAATCATTTGAAGTTGTTTTAGCCCCTTGAAATACAAGCGGTGTTTTTTTTACAGTGTCATTTCACTGTTTAACTAATCCAATTACAAAATGTTTACTTAGAGGTGAACTGGCTCTCAATAATGTCAAGTTGCATTAGCATGCGAAAATGTGTTAGCGCAAGCGTGTACATTTTTAGGATTTTTAGGCTCTGACCTTGTGGAGGTTATTTTTTTTGTTTGTTTCTGGGCTCGAAAATCAATGTCACCCTTTCACATTTTGGATTTTATTTACTCCTGATTTAAGAGCAAAAATGTTTTTGTTTGTTTTTGCCCTAGTCATCCCAACAATGTAGCAGAAGCCGAAGCGGCTGCGGAATTGATTCCACGTGCCAAGAAGCCCCGGGAAAGTGTCTCCCACACAAAATGATGGACGTTTTGTCTTGGGATGATGACTAATATGCCCGTCTGGTTGTTGCCCAGGCTGCGCCGCGTGCGGTTTTCGCAGGAGCCTAATCACAAAGCCACAAGCATCTCAGCCATTTTGATAGCAGCCAAAGCGAGCTCGCCTAGCTTGCGCCGCGTTGCCAACCCGATGTATACGCGAGGCATGGCCGTCGGCTTTTTTTTTTTTTTTTCTGCCGAGTCAGCGGAGCCGAGCCGGTGGAGAGGGGCGCATGTTGACAAATTGAAAATAGTGCAAATAAAATGGAAATAAATTGCAGGCGCTAGTAAAAGGTTATGGATTGTGAATCTAATGAGCAGGGTTGCGGTTTCACTCACGCGGGGGATGGAACATATCAGGACTTTTACCCACGAGCGCTCGAGCAATGTTTTTTCTCTCTCTTTCGCTCTCTCGTCTTCTTGAAGATAAAGAATCATGAGCATCTGGAGACATTTTCCAGATTATTTGGAAAGGAGAAGGAGTGAGGAAGAAGATGAACGAGGATAAAGAAGAAGAATGAACCGAGCTTCGGGTTAAGGTTTATATACTTCCCAGTGCAGGTGTATGGGAGGCCCTTTCAGCATTTTTCTCCTCGGGCATTCTTTATCCTTACTAGTGATACGATTCCGTGCACTAGTAGACTAACTAGATGTCACTAGTGAAAAGGTCAGAAAATTAACAGGACAATTTTAGCATACTGCATTATTAGCGAGGCAAAACTGTGCACTAGTTGACATCTGTATGCTACTAGTACAACTAGCTGTATCAGAGAAGTTGGCTATTAGTGAGGATAAAATGTACTGAACAAAAAGAGCAAATAAATACCCGATGTACTAGTATGCTATTTGTCTTTTCTAATGAGACTATCGAGTGCACGAGTAAAATCGCTTGCACACACAACTATCTTACCAGTAACATAGTACAGTGGTTGATTTACTTGCTAGGTGTAAAAACATGCACTTATTGTGCAGTGGTTATTCGCATGCTACTAGTATTACTTGTGATTTGCATAATATTAACATTTAAAATTTTAGTTGCTAGTAGTATGAGCACATTTTCAGCGAGTACTCACTGTAACCATTTTTGACACTAAAATCTTCCAATATAGTACGGCACTAGAAGGCCACTACTAGTTAAGTTGTGATGTTAAGTAGCAGACACTTTATTATGTCACTATTATCGTAACTTTTTGTACACGTGTCTCACTAGGGACATTTCTGCATGGTACAACAGTTGAAGGACATGCAGTAGCAGTTCGTGATGTGAAACTGTGCACTAGTTGATATTTGCATGATACTAGTTTTACTTGTGACATGTAAGATGCAGACTTGTACAATCATGCTTGTGGTACTGGTAGTGCAAAGTTTTACACGTGCATACTAGTATTACTACAGTATTTGTAAAGTTCAAAATTTCAAGTAAATTTTCATAATGTTGCCAGTACTACTAGTAGTGGAACGTTTTCAGCTAGTCTAGTCAACATCCTGTCCATGCACTAGTATAGTCTTTGTACTCAATAGCAAGATAATTCAAAACACTAGCTGACTGTGGCTTATCAGTGACAATTTCTCCATTTCTAATGCCACAAATAAATTTGACTAGTAAACTACTAGTTTGTAGTCACATGTTCAAGCACTAGTAGCCTCCCAACTCCTACTAGTAGCACCAAAATGTCCACTAGTTTTGCCTCACTCGTATCACGCCCAGATGTTTGTCTTACTTTTGTACATAAATGTGATAGAGTTGATTAAATGTTAGTAAGACACTTTGGTTTTACTATTGCGCTTGCTAGTTACTAGTTTTCCACACAGGTGTTTCCAATCCCTTTCCAAACGAGGCTGTTTACAAAACAAGCATTCCCGAAGTTTACTGGGCAAGCGGCGCAATTAACGCCTGTGTAGCGAACGGCGGGGCTAATAGCTTGCGGTCCGCAGCCCAGTCTGCCTTCTTTTTTTTTTTCTTTTTAATTGAGCGTCCCGACGGCCAACAGTTGCCACAAGGGAACATTTGAAACATCTTTTTTTTCTCTCTCTCTCTCTCTCTCTCTCTCTTTCTTTCCTTGTTGTTGTGCATGTAATTTACGGTCAACTTTAGCAAAACGTAGCTCCCGTAGTGTAATCGCATGCCTCATTTTCTTGGCACGCCGAGGTTGTTTTGGAAAAGCGGCGTTTTGATTTTTTTTTCCCACAGAGAGGCGAAATTAACGAATGAATATAGTCATCTTTTTTTTAATGTGGAACTGCAGTTATATGACAGGTGCCATAAAAGTTTGAGGACGATGACTATTTATATTTATGTTGCCGCAATCCCAAGATCCACTTTTGTGTTCCAAGTCTCACGCTCCGCGTGCCTTCGCCCCAGTTGCTGCTTTGCAAAGCATGTCGATTTGTGGTGCATTCTATTGGCGGACCGACCGGCCGGGACACCTCCTGCGGGGTTGCTAATTTTATGGCCATCGAGCAATTATTCTTCTTTACCGCTAGTCATGAGTCATTGGAAATGGCTCCCGCAAGAAAATAGTTTGAAACAAAAAATGTTCAAGTACAATATGCAACATTTTGACGTGATCGTAACAGGAGTGAAAATCGGAGTATCGGGGGAATTGCTACGGGAGCGCAAACCTGTCAATATGGAGATTTTATTTGTATTTTTTTTTAAGATAAGTTGTTTCTGAGCCTTGGTCAATTTTTTTTGCATTGTTTAGTCACATAGTCGGCTAAAATCAACAACAATAACTTTTTTGTTTTTGCTTTGTCTTGAATCTTTCCAACTGATATAAAAACATAGTAACAATGCGCTAGCATTAGCATGTTATCTGGTTAAGATAAGTTGTGTCTGAATCTTATTCAATGTTTTCCATTGTTTAATCACATGATAGGCCAAAATCAACTACAATAAATCTTTCTTTTTGGTTTTTGCTTTGTCTTGCGTCTTTCCAACTGATATAAAAACGTTTTAAGGATGCGCTAGCTTTAGCAAGTTATCTGTTTAAGATAAGTTGTGTCTGAATCTTATTCAATGTTTTCCATTGTTTAATCACATGATAGGCCAAAATCAACTACAATAAATCTTTCTTTTTGGTTTTTGCTTTGTCTTGCGTCTTTCCAACTGATATAAAAACGTTTTAAGGATGCGCTAGCTTTAGCAAGTTATCTGTTTAAGATATGTTGCGTCTGAGCCTTAGTCAATTATTTTGCATTGTTAAGTCGCACAGTAGGCTAAAATCAAGTACGATAACTTTTTGTTTTTGCTTTGTCTGGAATTCTTCCAACTGATATAAAAACTTAGTTACTCTGCGCTAGCATTAGCATTTTATCTGGTTAAAATAAGTTGTGTCCGAGCCTTGGTCAAGTTTTTGCATTCTCTAGGTACAGGATAGGCCAAAATCAACGACAATAAATTTTTGTTTTTGCTTCCTCTTTTATCTTTCCTACTAATGTCAATATCCGGTAATGATGCGCTAGCATTAGCATGCTATCTGATTAAGATATGTTGTAGCTCAGCCTTGGTCAATTTTTTTGCATTGTTAAGTCACATTTTCGGCTAAAATCAACAACAATAACTTTTTTATTTTTGCTTTGTCTTGAATCTTTCTAACTGATATAAAAAGGGGATATCGATGCGCTAGCGTTAGCATGTTTTGTGGTTAAGTTGCGTCTGAGCCTTGCTCAAGTTTTTGCATTGTTCAGTCACTTGATAGGCCAAAATCAACGAGAATAGCTTTTTTTCTTCGCCTTGTCTTGAATCTTTCCAACTGATATAAAAATGCGGTCATGCTAGCATTAGCATGCTATCTGGCTAATATATCTTGCGTCTGAGCCGCAAGTATGGTTATTTTTGGCATTTTTCACACCATATTTGAGGCGACAGTAATTCCTAGTTTCACTTTACAGCTACGAGTCGGCTTCTCTCTTTTCCACTCCAATTTCCTGAAGCCGAAACGCGCACGCGTTCCTGCACATACGCGAGACGCTCATCGCTTCTCATCGGAGATGTGAGGAATGCGCGTCCTTCCTGACATTACAACAAGTCTTTATCAACTAACAAGAGGAGTAGGGGGGGTGGCGGAGGATGTTGAGATGACTTTGGAGCTAAGAGGCCTCTTTTGTGGCCTCTTATCTGACAGGATATGAAGGCGGTCAACGACTTTGGCAAAATGGCTTCCTTCAAATGCCCATTGAGCGAGCAGAGGCATCCCCCCCGACGCGAGGCCACAAGGCAGGCGGAGGAAGCGGCCCGGGGCTGTTTGTGGAAGTTCCGAACGCTTCCTTAATTGCGCCTCGATAAGACGCGGCGGCGGTTTTGCTCGCTAGTTGCGATGGCTATCCGCAGATGTGGCCGGAGCTTTGGGAGACTTTGACGAATGGCCGCCCTTTGGAGTGGGGCCAAACGCACACGCCGGGTTTGCCAGTATTATTTTTGTTAATGGGATCTAAGGGGACATGGCTTTCCTGATGTGGTGCCATTGAAGCTGCTGTATTAAAGGCTTGTGTTGGTCTCCTGCCGCTCACACACAAACTGCATCCCAGTTATTAAGCCAGGAAGTCCCCACTTGTACGCACTAATGAGAGAGCCAAGCGTGGCTTTTATTTTTTGATTTTACGTTTAATTTAAATGTACTTTGAAACACTGAAAATATTGTTTTGATTCGAGCTCTCGTCAAAGGCTGCGTTTTTTTCATGGGATGGGTCTCTTATTTACAGGGGTGAGCGTTTGACTTTTTTTTTGGAAGTTTACTCAAACTGTAATCGGCAGCCTGTTGCTCCTTCAGCCAAATATTAATGGTGCTTCCGTTATCATTTCCGTCAACAAAAGCCCCTAAAAAAAAAGAATATATGTATATATATATATATTTATGTATATGTGTGTTTTTTCAGTCCATCTGGCTCCTTCTCCTCATGGCACCTCATGCACCAGTATATCCATCCATCAATTTAATACAGTATAGCTATCATTAGCTTCGCACATTCCATCATTACATTTAATTTCTTTCGGATATTTATTTAAGTAAGTTACAATTCCTGTTCTATGTTTACATAAAGTGCATTTTATTGAATCATTGTCTGTAATGTCTATCACATCTTTTTACCAATATTTTGATGATCCTTACAAACAGTTGGTGCGGGCAAGGAAAGTTCTCATAAAATTCAGCTATAAATATGTGAATTAGAGAAAAATAAGTGAATTCGAGAAAGTGGTTTTTTTTTTGTATACGTATATATAAGACTTTATTTTGTTTAACACATTTCAAATTAATTTGCATTTCAAATTAAACTCCAAAATGAATGCTTGAACATCGACAGTCCTTTTATTTATATATATATATATATATATATATATATATATATATATATATATATATATATATATATATATATATATATATATATATATAAATGTAAAATCGTACGTGATTGCTATCAAAATTATGATTTGCACCTTTTGCCCAGGTAATAACTCTGCACATCTTCTCTTCATGATATGAAATGACTTTGCTTTTATAACTGTATTTTTTCATATTCACGAGTTTATAGCTTGAATTTGTTGGCCTTTTTTTAAGGTATTCAGTACCATTGCCAACTATGGATGTGAAAAATTCATTTCTGTTCACTGGGTTGAGTTAATTTGTCGAATTTGAAGGTGTTTTTGACTTTTTTTTGCTTTAACCTGGCGTGATAAACGAGTGGCGCTGCAGGTCACGCCACTCCAAAGACAATGCGCCTTCTTCTGGCGAGACAACAGCTCCTTTTCTTTCAACAATTGAAGCCTAATGCATCCTAATGGGATGGAATTACAAGCCGACGTGGCCAGAGGCCACTTTCTGACAACATCTCTTCTTTCTTAAACATCCCATAATGCACCTTTCATTCACGCCGACCCTTCCTTTGTGCACCTTTGGTAACGGGCGTTGGATTTAGGGTTCCGATCCGGGGTGGTCTTTTCTCGCGTCCCGTTCGCCGAGCGCTTTAATTGCAAGCAGGCCGAAAGGAAAATGAATATTGGAGATCACGCGCCGGGACGAAATATGGCTGCATGTGGATTCCATTAACGGACAAATGAAAGCCACGTGAATCTGATTTTACACTTTACGCTTCAAACAATCACATTAATCCCGAGCCGGAATCAAAAGGAGGTGCTCGCTTATCGTCGTAAACGTGTTTGACAACGAGGGAACGTCACGGATGGGCGAGGGAACGCAGGAAAGGGGATTGGAGAGAAAGAAGGATGTTTTGGGTTGGAGACGCAAGGCTGGCGTGTTTCCAGGTTCAAGCAGGAGATCGCCACATACTGAATGTGTCAAAACAAGTAAGGAGAGGAAGCGTGTAATTATAGCCGAGGTGCGCTTGCGAATGATGCGCATCTTCGCTTATAAATAAAGCGCAGAGTGCTAATTAGCGAAGGTGGCTCGAGTTCATTGGTCACGCCTTCTTTTGCGAAAAAACGCCGCGATCAATTTGGCGGTTTAATGGGTTTCGGTTGGGGCGATGGCCGTGACCTCCACAGGAGATCGTGTTTTGTGTTAATCGTCTTCACGCTCTTCAGACCCAAAAACACCAACCAAAGAAAAAAAATGGATTTTTTTATATATAAAAAAGTACTGTATAGTATTTTATATGATATAATAAAAACAATGATAATATAACTATACACAATTATCAATTATGATTAAATGTACCAAATAATAATTATAAATACTAATTAATAGTCTTAATTAAAGTAAAAAAT
Organism: Hippichthys cyanospilos; assembly: GCF_059441005.1. Lineage (NCBI taxonomy): Eukaryota > Metazoa > Chordata > Actinopteri > Syngnathiformes > Syngnathidae > Hippichthys > Hippichthys cyanospilos. The sequence continues at coordinate 4,914,953 of NC_142376.1, forward strand.
GTTAAGATAAAAAATTGTCATGTAATTTTTAATCAGAAAAATAAGAATATTTAGAAATTTAACATAAAAACACAATGATGAATACAAAAATATCAGTTACAATTAAAACTAATATAAAAATAAGTATTAATATAAATAGTATTATTAATATTTGCAATACTATTTATGAAATTTAATAAAGAATTTAACAATTGAAAACATATGATAAGAGTAATTACAGAAATAACAAAATATAATAAAACGAGGGCGGAATGGTGATTAGCATTTCCACCTCACAGTTTAGAGGTACCCGCTTCGCTTCCGCCTTTGGCCCTTTTTTGATATTTTGATTTTTATTGATTCAATAAAGTATATATTTAATTATTTAATTCTCTATATATTTTTGATCAAAATAATTAGCACAATTTTGTGAAAATCAAGTATTACACAGTATTTTATACAATTTTTATAAAAAAAGATGGTATAACTGAGTAAAATGATCAATTATAACTAAATAATAATATAACAAATTATCATTATTGTAAATAACAAGTTACATAAGTTATTAATGATACTATGAAATGAAATCAATTGTGATTTTTGATGAGAAAAATAAGTATTGTATTTTATACAAAAATACAATGCAAATATATACTGTACAAATGATCAATTATAATGAATCATAACGTACCATAAAAAATCAAAATGATCATAAGTACTAATCTTAATCCTCCAAATTAAAAGTTTAATAATAGGAACATTTCTAATAATAATGAGTAATATAACTAAATACACTTAAGGGCGAAATGGTGATAGAATGGTTAACACGTCCACCTTACAGTTCTTTTCTGAGGTTTTTTTATATATATATATATATATATATATATATATATATATATATATATATATATATATATATGTGTTGCACTGCAGGTCGTTGGCATCACTCGATTGCGGCAACTAGAACGGGTAAAAACAAAGTCGGCCTTCATCCGCGATGCTTTCACATGTGTCGAAACAACCGAACGATTAGCTCTGTGGCAACCCGCCGCCCCCTCCCCGCCTTTGTTTGGGAGCCGCTCAACACGCGCATGGAAACAACTGCTGCTGGCTCTGCTTGTTTCTGATGGAGGCCACATGACAAGAAGGTCAGGAGCATAGAAAAGGCAGAAGGCGATGTGTGTGATCTCGCCACACTCCTTAATGCACTTTTGATGTGCCGCCGCCTCCCCCCCAATTCCCACCTTCAACTTATTTCAAAAGAAGCCCACTCTCACTCACTGCTTGGTCGCCACACTCGGGCTTCGATGAATGACTTCGATGGACACGTACTTGGATCGTAAAAACATCAAATAATGGCGGCGGAGACCCCGCACTTTTCTTTTTTAAATGATCAATGCGGACTTCCTGCGCTCTCTCGGAAGGGCGGCGGGGAAACAGGATGGGGGAGAGATGTGTGAATGAGGGGAGGAGAAGGGGGGTGAAATATGATCCGGAGCCTGTGTCGCATTAGCCTTCACAGGCGCTGTGGTAGACGCGCTGGCACCATAGAGCGAAGAAGAAGACAACAGTGGTGATGGTCGAATATCGTGCTATGAAAGGAGGTGCTCGTTAGAAATTACGTCTGAAGATAAACAGGTCAGAAGCCATTTATCCGGGTGAAAACATAAGAATTTTGGAGGTTCCAAACACAGTGGTACTCTCTGGGAAAAATAGTCAAACGGTTCACGCAGAATCTAGTGGACACGCAAAAAAGTACCCATGCCTGCAAATGAATACGAAGTAAGGCTGGACAAGATTGGAAAGACATGCAATGTGCGATATGTGTGTTGATTTTCATGGCAGTCCATCTGGCTCCTTCTCCTTACTGATGTGTACCGAATGGCAATGCACATTTCGCTAATCGCTGAAAGGCTGATCAAAACATATAATTCCTATGAAACATCTTTGCAATACGCACATTGCACAAGATAATTTTTCAATATATCATCAAGGAAGGTTCTGAAAGCCTTCCTTGAGGCACATCCTGGAATATTAGAGAAAGAAATTAAAAAAGTCCACAGAAAGACCACGCTTTTAGTATGAAGTGATTTGTCCTGATGAGGCGTCCCAAGTAGATTCCCAGTGTCATCTCCTTGAAAATTAGAAAAAAAAAATACTCCCACGAATTGTCTATATGAAAAAAGTCAAGAACCTGTGCCTGAAAATGAACAAGACATCGGACATTTTAGTTAGACGTGATTAAACCTGATGATACACATACAGTATGTGGTCCTGAACATGAGCCCTGCGGCACTCCATGGAAAACGGTCCCTACAAAGAGGGATTATAGTGAATATTTGCCACATGAGTGGACAAGAAGAAGGCCCTAAACACGTGCATGACGTCTTGGTTCGAAATGATAATTCCTTTTTTCAGGGTTGTCGAAAAGTATGCGCAGGAATGCCTTCGTACCCCGCTCTGCACCGCCCTCTCCGTCTCCGTCTGATTCCTCTTTGTACCTGCGCCTCACACATCATCACACACGTGGCCTCTCGTTTTGTCATCCCGCAGGGTCACGGTCAAGCCGGCGCTCCCTGCTCTGTGTCATGTTGTCTCCATCCTACTCTGTAATTTCCTTTTTTTCCCTTCTTCTTCTTCTCTCCCCCACCCCTTGCTGTCTAGCGTCTTTTCCCGTAAGAATGTCTCCTGTTGCTGTACCAACAACACCGTCAGGAGGATAAACAGCCTATTTTGCCGTCTGACTCAGTTAAGGAGCGTGCCGAGCATTCCAAGAATTTTGCGAGTGTGACGCTACCTGAGGGAACGCCATCGATACGGGGCATTTCCTGTGTTCGTTTTCAGAGCTAACCCTAACCCTTTTGACGCACAGGTTAGCAATGCTCATTTTACCTCTGGAAAATTTGGGGTCCTTGGGACATGCATGAACGAAAAAATATGAGTTGGAGTCCCAAAACTTGCTAGATAAAAAGTTCAAGTTTCAAACTGCATTTACAAGACCCTAAAGCCAAGGACAGATATTAACAAATATCACAGTAAAATGAATCAAAATAATATCATTAACTTATGCGTAGCATCCCTAATTATCTTGATATCGTAACCACTTATATAACTTAGTCCGTTTTGGTAGAAAAGTTTGCTTTTTACCCTGAGTGTTCGTTTGTTGAGCTTCAACATGTCTGCTTTGTTCCTCTTCTCGATCTTTCAAAGCGTTTTGTGTGTAATTCTTTACTTTCTGCTTTATTGTGACCTGACCTTGTGTAAGATTGGACCTGTCACTGATGTTTAAAAAAAAAAAGCCAGGTTTAAGTTGTTCTGGGCAAAAAGCTTGCACTTTTTAGAGACATTTTTTTTCCACAAACAGGATCTTGCAGACGAAATCTCACAATGACAAGATCTCGGCTAAAAACGAGAAAACATGACCTGCGAGATCAAAACATGTCACGAATGTTGGTTACGTCTTGCCGAATAAAAAAGTAGAAGGGTGATGATTCATAATTTGATTAAAAAAAAAAAACAAGTCGTCCGATGGACACTCATCGAGAAAATGTTTTATTATTAGAAGTACGATGTCTCAAGATGAAAGCGTGGAATATGTGAGTATGTACGGAAGAAGTCGCCTTCAAGACAGGAGGAGGCAAGGCTTCCAGTGTTGACGATTGGAGAGAGTAATGAGTAGGTCTGCTCAGGACAGAGAAGGCGACATAGGAAAGAGGGGGGGGGTGGGAGGGGTTTGGGGGTGGTGCAGAGCGTCTCCAACCGTCTCGTCCGTGGCTCCTCGTTGGCGTCTGTGATCCTCGGACCCTTCACGCAATCTCCCTTATTACAAGGCTTCCCCGTTTGGCGCGGGCACCACTACAGAAAAAAACAAAAAAACAAAATGGAGCAATTACATTTAATTAGGCTGCAGAAGGCCTATAGGGCGAGCCTGCCCCATCCCGAAGGAAAAAAAAAAAAAACCTCAAGAGAAGCGCAGACTCCAGGTAATGCGACGGGAGGAACTTCAAAGGCGCGTGTCGAAATTACCGCGTCATTAGTGGAGTCACCGCAGAAGCGCTGCGAGGGCGCCGCGTCATCGTGAAGGAGGGCGAGATTTAGAGGGAAGAAAACAGACAGCGCCTCTCTAAACATTGTTTGTGCTGCATGGAAAGGTTTGAGATATTAATGAGTCGCGACTAGCGTAGACATGCCCAAAAGTCACCAAATTCTGTGTCTGTATCTAGGTGAAAATCTGGTTACTTTAGGGGTCTCGAAATAGAGCCTTGTGGTACACCCTGGTAAATTAAACCAAACATTGCTTGTGCTGCATGGAAAGGTTTGAGATATTAATGAGTCGCGACTAGCGTAGACATGCCCAAAAGTCACCAAATTCTGTGCCTGTATCTAGGTGAAAATCTAGTTACTTTAGGGGTCTCGAATTAGAGCCTTGCGGTACACCCTGGTAAATTAAACCAAACATTGCTTGTGCTGCATGGAAAGGTTTGAGATATTAATGAGTCACGACTGGCATAGACATTCCCAAAAGTCACCAAATTCTGTGTCTGTATGTAGGCGAAAATCTAGTTACTTTAGGGGTCTCGTATTAGAGCCTTGTGGTACACCTTGGTAAATTAAACCCAATCAAAAAGTAATTTGGAGGACATGAATAAATTCTTAAAAATGATCAAGAATCCGTGCCTTAAAATGATCAAGTCTTCAACTCAAATCCAATGACAAAAAAGAAAAAGAGCAAATTGAAAGTGTCGGCCATGAATGAAAATGAACAGTACATTTTTAATTTGAGGCTTCCAAACACCATCTCAGGGGAAAATTTGTTGAAAAATAAGAGAAAAATGCCTGGACTCAGGCAAAATTTGTCAAACATACACTAAGGAAGAACAAGAAATATGCTAGATTTGAAAAAAAAAAAAAGTATAGTTAAAAATGTATATATTTTAGGGGTCCAAAACACACCCCAAGTAAAACTAGAAAAAAATGTAGCCTTGATCAACGCTGAATCCGATCAACATGTCCATCTGTAAAAAAAAGTAAATGCATCTTCAGCAGAGAGAACAGCCAAGGAAAGATGCATACTGCTAGATTGTTTTGAATTCTGCCTCCTGACTGGTCCAATAAAAGAGATGCTGACTCACCCTTGTAACCAAAGTGGTAAAAAAAAAAAAAAAAAATCCCTTTTAAAGTTATTAAATGAGACATATTAAATGTAACAGATGCCACATAAGGAGAAAGAGAGAAGGAGCCAGATGGACTGTCTAGCTATAATATATATATATATATATATATATATATATATATATATATATATATATATATATATATATATATATATATAATATTACTATTTGAGATGATCAGCATTATTCATTATTATTAGCAACTGTCACTTCCACCAGCTGAAGCTGACAATTTGTCACGTTCCAAGACGCGTCTTAGCACTCAGACAGCCTTGCTTGCGCGCTAATATGTCTTTTCTAGCAAAGCGTGGCTCCATCCAGCCAGGCCCAGGTCTTTTTTTTTTTTTCCGCACCACAAATTGGTTTCATGCTGCGTCATGATTTACTGTCTCCGTTACGGTAATCACTACCAGATCCGCGCTCACCGTGGACGACACCAGCGGCTGCTGGAAACTTTGACAGACAGTCGTGTCGTGTCGGCTGTTGTCGCCGGTGTCACCAGCAGCGGGAACGGCCGACCTCAAGATTCTCGCCAGAGAAATCCAGTGTGCTGGATTAAGCGTTTCCCTCTGTTTTTGTGGTTAAAAAAAATATATATCTAACATTCAATTTAGTAAATGGATCATAATAAAATACTAGATTGAAAAAGTCTACACACCCCAGCTCAAATGCCAGATTTTTTCCCAGTTCATTTTTTTTGAGAGGGGAAACAAAAATAAGCAGCTGAAATGATGTGCTTGCATAAGTGTGCACACCCTCTTAACCCACTTTGCAAACTATACACATTTTTTTCCCTAAATTTGTAAATGCTTTTAAAGACGTAAAAATTAAAGTATTTTTCAACCACACAAATTGTTCAGTGGCATCAGTTATATGCATACATATGTAGGTTAAATTTATTACATTTATTTATTAATCAATTACGGTCTGTCTTTGTAGCCTGTGAAGTGACGATGACACTTTGACTGATCTCTCTCGCCACCTACTGTCTTGAGGTGAAACGCAAGTCAACATAGAATTTTCTGTTTGCTTTAATAGCTTGAACTCCACCCAACAGAATGTTGCAAAAATCGCAGAAAAATCCATGTCATAAATCCTATTAAAATGCATCGCAAGAATTGTTATTATAATGGTTTCATATGGTCCAAAATTTGGACAATGATTATTTTTGGACACAAAATTTCGCACGTCCAGCTGCGACCAGGTAGAAATGTCAAAATTGTCGCACTTTGAAATTTTCCATGTTTTAATCATCTGCTGGAAATTTCAGCTTCCTAGTGTTTTATTCTCCCGTTGATTATTTTTTATCACGAAAAAAATCAAAGAAATTTCGATAATTTGTAACATAGTGCCACAAAGTTTAAATAGGCATGTGCCTCACGTTAAATAACAAATTTCTTTCATTCAAAATTTCCCTAACATCCCTTTGAAATTCCAGCTGTTCTAATTAGCGTTTCCTGACTTTTTTTGTAGGGAAAACTTTGCTGACACTGACCGCTATTTGGAGCCATTCATGATTCCGTTCCCTTACCCAGTTCCAGCTTCATACATTGGGTAAGGTGTTGATTTTCCCGATAAGAGAATTACGTCCCTTAAAAAATTCCAACTTGAATTGAAACTTGAATTTCAGATCCTCTGTTTGTTAGATTTTGAAATGCAAATTTTTTTTCAATGGGCTTATACGGACTATAGGACACCGCGTAAACGGAACGGGTTCGATCTTGGTTTTTGCTGTTCTTTTTTAATAAGAAAGCTCACATCATAAAGAAGCTTCATATTTAACCCGTTTGATTTATGACACGTGCGTCTCGCCATCTGGGAGTTTTCAATCGGAACCACGTGGGAACAAAGGCGAGTTTATGAACACGTTGACCGAACGGGACGAAAACGAGTGAACTATAGGTGAGAGGGAGAGAAAAATAACATCGTTCCCGCCATTGGCAGCTGAGCGCGTACATCCGTAAATCATCCAGTTAAGCGTTTCCATTGGTCACACTTGCGGGGAGGCGTGAGGCTGAGCCGCAAATCTCTTACTGGACTGATTTATGTCAGTGTCACATAAATATGATGCACTTCCTTCCCAAAAGGGAAATGCTCAAGCATATACTTTTGCGGGCCTGAGAATTGGCGAAAAGTGTTAAGCGTTTGATCCCAACTATGAAAATGTGACGCGCGGCCATAAAGGCCACTTTACTGTGTCTCTGCTAAGATGTCAATTTCCTTTCAAGTTAATCCGTCCCTGTCAGTCAGAATGAGACATTTTCTTTCTGTACTGGAACAGTTAAATCGACCGTGCGATGCGATTTTTAGTGCCATGTTTTCGTAATCAATCATCGTATTCATTCAATTCCAAATACGGAGTTTTATAAGTTTTTCAAGAGACCCTCAGGGGAAAGGATTTGTAAAGAAAGTGTACCGTATTTTCCACAAGGTGCACCCTCAATTAATGACACATTTTCAAACTTTTTCCATGTATAAGGCGCTCCGGATTATAAGGCACACCCTCAATTAATGACATATTTTAAAACTTTTTCAATCACAATGTAGTAATACTCAAAATAATGATAATAACTGAAATAATAACTCTAAACTCTCAATAGCTTCATAACTCAATGTCAATATGACCAAACTTGTTCAACAGTAAACACGCAAAAGAAACGGGTAAAGCTTACTTTATCGGTTCATTCCCAATCTACGAATCGCAATCTCAATATCGATTCATATATAAGGCGCACCCGATTATAAGGCGCACCATCAGCTTTTGAAAAAAATGAAGGCTTTTAGGTGCGCCTTAAAGTGCGGAAAATATGGTAATCTTGAAAAATATATACCGTATTTTCTGCACTATAAAGCGCACCGGATTACAAGGTGCACCCTCAAATAATGAGACATTTTAAAACTTTTTCCATGTATAAGGCGCACCGGATTATAAGGAGCCCCCTCAATTAATGACACATTTTAAAACTTTTTCCATGTATAAGGCGCACCGGATTATAAGGCGCACCCTCAATTAATGACATATTTTAAAACTTTTTTCAATCACAATATAGTAACACTCAAAGTAATAACAATAATAACTTGAATAATAACTCTAAACTCTCAATAGCATCAAAACGCAATGTCAATATGACCAACATTGTTCAACTGTAAACACGCAAAGCTTACTTCATTCCCCATCTACTAATCCCAATCTCAATATTGATGCATATATATGGCCCACCTGATTATCAGGCGCACCATCAGCTTTTGAAAAAAAATTAAGGCTTTAAGGTGCGCCTTATAGTGCGGAAAATATGGTAATTGTCAGGGCTAAGGATTGGCCTCCTTTTTTTCAGGCATTTTGATGCTTTTTTTTTTTTTTTTGCTTGGGCCAAACTCGTTTGGTCTTTTCTCATTCTAACATGCTGAAAATTCAAAGGATTCAAAGGTCACTTTTAATGTCTTGTTGGCCTTGAAAGGTGAGTGAAAATGCTATATATCCTAGCCTTCTAGAGGCTTCCTTTTCCAATATTGTTTGGCACTGAAAGAGTTAATATATGCTACGGGCCACTTAAAAATAGACGTCGTGCCACAAGTGGCCCCTGAGCCATAGTTTGCACACCCGCATTTTAGCCATGAAATCTCAGCTTCCACTTTATTTTTCAAATGCTAGCTAATGATAGATACGTCTTATACTTGTTTCAAAATACATTTGACGATCCAATCCACGTTTTCCTGAATTAGAAATGTGATTGAACTTGACGGATTGATATTCACTTCAAAATTGAAATGACACCTCATATATTTCGGTGAAGCAAATTGCCCCCAACTGGAAGCAATTGAAATCCTCACAGCCTTGCCAAAACCTGATAGGATGCAAGTGGGCGTGGCTCGAAGAGCGTCTGCTGATAACACACGCCAAACGAAACGGAGCGCGGGCAGAAGAAGCCCCCGAAGCGCCGCGGGGACCACCGTGCTAAGCCAGCGCACGAGGTTTCCATTTTTTTTGGCCGGCGTCGCGTGTGAATCATTTGTGCGCGCAGACCCAGACAATGAAAGTGCTGATGTCACTCGCATATTTTTTACACGATGACAGCTTGTCTTTGCCCTCAACAATTATCTGCAGTTTCATGATGATGTCGCCTTCCCATTCCCTGGCAGGCGACGGGCTGCGCCCCGACACTCCCTTTTCACCACATTTTAGGCATATTGACATCTGCTTTGGGGCCAATAAATGAGCGCGTGATCATATTCTGACCAGAAATGTCAAGAAAATCCGATTATTGAGATTCAAAGACTGTCGGAACTGCTCGGTAAATGCAATAATAGTCATGATTTTCACAGAAGATAATGAGTATTACGTGCGTAAATTTTGTTGCGTTCAAATATTGATGCTAGTTCCTGTTATTTTGCATTCTGCGTTATGTTCTAGAATGCTAGCATACTAGCGTAATGTTTACACTCAAGCTAATAACGTTATTCTCCGAGATGCTTTTTTTTTTTTAGCAGCAAACACAGTAACAATAATTACTATTGACGTGTTGCTTGATTAAATCTATGTGTACTATGTATGTATTATAACGCCCCCTGGTGGACAAGGCACACACAGCAGATGAAGCAGCTGTTTTGATTTATCACATTCTATTCGGTTTTTATAATCTAGTGATGGACAAATGAAGCTTCATGAAGCACTTTTCATGGAAAAAGTTTGCAATGTTGGACACTGAACTGGAGAAGCACACTTTTGTTAGCTTAGCGCTAAGTTAGCTAGCATGACAGGTGCGACTTGGATGGCAGTGCATCCGAGCATTTGCTATAGGCCTCTTATGCTGTGCTAGCATGAAAAGGTTAACAATGTTGGACTGGAGAAAACTTCCTTTGTTAGCTTAAGCTAACAAGATGTGACGTGGGTGGCGGTGTATCAACGCCATTGTTGTGATATAACTATTGGCATCTTACGCAGTGCTAGCATGAAAAAAATTGCAATGTTGGACCGGAAAAAACTTGCGTTGTTAGTTTAGCACTGAGCTAGCCAGCATGCCAGCAAGGTGCGACTTGGTTGTTTCGTTGTTATTTAGATGTTGGCCTCTTATGCAGTGCTAGCACGAAGAAAGTTTGCAATGTCGGCCTTTGGACAGGCGAAAACTTCCTTTGTTAGCTTGGTGCTAAGCTAGCTGGTATGATAGAGGTGATTTTGCATATCATCGTCTTTACTTTGCTGTTGACCTCTTACGCTGCATTAGCATGAAGAAAGTTGGCAATAATTGGATGCTGGACTTGAGAAAACTTCCTTTGTTAGCTTGGCGCTAAGCTAGCTAGTGTGACTAACGTGAATAGCTGTGTATCAATGCGTTTGTTGTTACTTTGAGCTTGACTTCTTATATTGTGCTTGCATGCAGAAAATTTATTGAAAACACAGAAAGCGTCCTTTGCTAGCTAGTATGTTATAGAATCATAATTATGTTGTTTTAAACTCTTGATTCGCCTTGGCGTTGATCTAAACAGTCTTATAATGTAATCAAGAAGTATTTTTTCTTCAGATAGTACTTTTCACAAATCCTCTTCATTTCTGATTGTAAGGAAAACAATCAATCAGATAATTCAGTTAAACTTAATTAAAAAGTTTAACTGAATTATCTGATTGTTTTTTTGACATCCTCTAGCGCAACTCCATCTAGTGGAATCATAACACAACCCCAGCCACTATTGTAGCTTCCATTCTATGCGCCTTATAATGCGATGCGACTTGTATATGGAAACAGTTTCCAACTGGGCCAATTATTTAATGTGCGCTTTATAATCCGCTACGCTTTGTAGCGCGGAAAATACGGTAATACAAACTCGGTGAGTGTAACTGTCCATCTCCCGCTATCCCGCTATTAATATCCCGTATTACCGCTTTGGGTAAACGCGTCCACTTTGAAACAAGTGGCAGCTTTCCCACGGCTGATTGAAGAGTAAAACCGCCACGCCTCGGCTCCCTCATTCACTTAGCGCCATCAAGTCACGCGGCGGGAACCTAACCCATAATCCTAATCCTGGCAGTCTCGAGGGCCCTCAAGGAGTCGTGTCGGAGCCCCTTGAGTTTTCAAATAACCAACACAAGAGTGAGAAAAATACGACCTGTTATGCGAGCCGCGTTTGAGCTGATACATCAGTTTTGCCAGCAAATTTGTGTCACATTTTTGTTTTGGAAAAATTCTGCATTTGAACGGAGAAGGGACAGAAGACACCCCCTTTCTTCCCCCCAAAGCAGATTATAGCCACAAGTGGTAAAATGACCAAGGCTAATCTTAGCCTCCCCGAAAGCCTTAACTAATACCAAGAGAAAACACAACTAACCGCAGATTATGTCTAGACGGGACCTTAATCTTCTCATCTTCTCTCGACGGCTCCTTCTAAGAACTTGCAGATGGACTTCGTTGACGATCGCCCGAAGCCAAATTTGGACAACTCGTCCACGCTAACGTTATTCGACGTCATCTTTTAAAAGTGCTAAAAGGCTCCAACTACGGTTTCTGGCACTTTCTGTGGTGTGAGTTCTTGTCAAAAATATTGGACTTCTTTCTTGCTGGCCTGGTGGAAAAAATTGCGTCATAGTGATGAGTTACAGTCAGTATTTTGGCAGTTTTTGGCTCATTTTCTTTCACGTCATTCTCGCAGTATTTTAGCCATGGGATGGCACACTCTTGGCAGTGTGATAACTAAGCGGTCGTACCATGTTGAACTTGGTATGTTGTCACCATCTGGGTGAAATTTCAGCTCCCTAGTGTCTACATCTTTGATGTATAGATGAAAGGATTGAACAAAATACTGCAAAGAGCAATTTGCATCCGTGTGAAACTTTACAAAATGAAGGCACGCGACGTTTCGCAAAGGAGCCACGAACATGCTTTAGCGATGAGCTGCTTTGTGTTCCAATCAATTTGCCCTCAATTTGAAAAGGATACAAATACTGGTCCTTTCACGGAGTTAAAAAGCATTAAATAAGATTTGCTGAAAATTGCAGAAACCTTGTTAACATTTTACATATCAAGGAAAAGTTATTGTAATTTGGCATTTATTTGACATAAAAGATGACGCCGACAAAATTTTATTGGGCCATTAATCACATTTTTTATTTCATCCTATTTCGTCCACATCAGCAGTTTTTGCAAATTTTAAGTATCGGAATGCATTTTTTGGTCAAGGGAACATCATCCATAAATATGAAAGTCACATAAATTATATAGATTTTTTATTATACTGTGTATCATTTATTATTATCATATTTTTGGTAGAATTATGTTTAATATATCAAGTGAGTAGCCTGACTTTTCCTCTGTTTTTTTTTTTTTTTTTTAAATCAATATTTAAAGCCAAAAGCAATGTCTCCCTGTGGGAAATTTTGAATAATAATTTTGAATAATAATAATAATAATTCTTATTCTTATTTTTTTTTTTTTTAAGTATGATAGCAAAGAATTTTGTCCCAGAACAAGCCGGTCAAACTAGATGAGGTCAACGCTGACATTGACATGATTTAGCGATGAACAATTTCTCTGGTTTATCTGATCCAAGATGCTTGAGGTAAAAACCGAGGTCAGTAAATGTTGTTTTTCTCTCTTTTACACGTTGTAATTTCCCTCTCGAATGACATCAGTGCTGAGCGATACACTGTTTGCCTTGAATTCAGACAAAAAAAAAAAAAAAATTGCGGTATTTGATTTGAACCTCAATTGTTGTCATTGAGCCTCTCATGCTCTTTGGCTATCAAGCGAGCATAACAAGATAATAACACACGCAAGTTTGTACAACCAAAGTGGTGAACTCAGATATGTTGGAAACGTTAAAAAAAAACAAAAAACCCTGAACGCATCCTACAAAAGAGCCTTGTTCCTACTTTGTAATATTAAGACATCTCGGTACTTGAATGCTTCACAAATGAGGCTCATTATGTCAGAATGCGTGACCGCTCCGACAATGGAAGGTCATTCAGCAAAACGGACGGTTTACAATGACCATAGGTGGAAAAAAGGGATGACTTATTGCGTGTGAAAATGGACACGAGTCACATGATATCAACAACAAAACCAAGCATCCGCTTGCGGTTTCACATCCCGACCGCTATTGCTCCAAATCTGACATACCGACAAAACAGATAATATACTTAAAAAAAAAAACGTTTTTCTTTACTTTCATATGATTTGAAAACTGGTCATAATTAGGGATGCTCCGATACCCCTTTTTGCCCAACGATACCAGTTTGAGTAATCGACTATCGAGTAGTTATTGATACCGATACCAAGTAAGGATACCACACAAGATTCCCCCCCCCCCAAAAAAAAAAAAAACACTGACAGAAAAAACAGACCTATATAATCTTAAAATGTCATAAAACTAACTGAAATTTTCTATTCTACTCCTTTATCATTTCTACTGAGAAGGGCTGTACTCACGTTTGCTGCCAGCAGTTTTAGACATGAACTTTTTCCACTGGAGGCCCAGTTAACCAATTCCATCCCAAAGGCATATTTTTATGTTTTTTTTTTTTGGAGTCCATTCATTTGATCCAATTTTCCAAATGTTTGGCTAAAGTGAGGTCGAAAAAGGTCTGTTACAAAAATGTACAGCGCACCAAAAGATTTTATTACTTAAATACCAAAAACTTGAGTAACTAAAGTGTTGACTTTAGGGCGTTACTTTCGGTAGTTACTCTAGTTAACTAAGTACTAGTACCAGTATTATAAGTACTCAACTATTGAGTACTAATTGATACCGATCAGTAGTTTTATAATTGATGCATACCGGTTATACGGAGGCACATCAATAGTGGAAAAGTCTACACACCCCTGCTGAAATCCAGCATTTGAGCAGGGGTGTGTAGACTTTTCCTACCAGTGTACATTCCACACAAAAAAAACGTGTATCACAATACAGCAGGGGATCATTAAAAGCTACAAAGTAGTAATTAGCCCCAGTAAAACCTGCGCCTGCGTTCATTATGACATGATGATTAACAGGGGTGTGTAGACTTTTTATAACCAGTGTACTGTACATTCCGCACTAAAAAAAAAAATCTTCTTCAGACACATAATTTGAGTTGTTAAACAAATTATACTTATCCTCTATTTTTTTTTTTCAATAAATGTATACTGGTTATATGTATATGTCAATACTGCAGGGGTGTGCAGACTTTTTCAAACCAGTGTACATTCCACGGAAAAAAAAAGGGTTTCACAATACAGCAGGGGCTCATTAGGAAGGACTAAGTAATAATTAAACTCCACTAAAACACATGTTGGTGTTTATTATGACGTAATAATTTCCAGGGGTGTGTAAATAATTTTTACGTATACCATAGATACATCAATAGTGGAAAAGTCTGCACACCCCTGCTAAAATTCCGGATTTGAACAGGGGGTGTGCAGACTTTTTCTAACCGGTGCCCATTCCCCACACACACACCAAAAAAAAAAAAAAGTTTTTCACAATACAACAGGGGATCACTAGGAGCTACTAAGTAATAATTCAACTCCACTAAAACACATGACGGTATTTATTATGATGTAATAATTTCGAGGGGTGTGTAGATTTTTTATAATCAGGTACAAGACATTATTGAAGTTGTTTAACATCCATATCATACTGATCTTCTCAAAACGATTCAAAAGTATTTTTTTTTTAAACGTATACCAAAAGATACATCAATAGTGGAAAAGTCTGCACACCCCTGCTCACATTCCGGAATTGAACAGGGGTGTGCAGACTTTTCCTAACCGGTGCACATTCCCCACACACACACCAAAAAAAAAAAAAAAAAGTATTTCACAATCCAACAGGGCCTGATTGTAATAATCAGCCCCAATAAAACCCGAGCCCGCGTTCATTATGACGTGATGCTTAACGATGTGTGTGATGAGAACATTTCGACTCCTTCGCCATCCCCAATTGTAGCGGACGCTCCCGAATGATGAAAGCATCCCATAATCCCCCCTGGAATAACAGTGGACAAAACACGGATAAGAGGCGGGAGGAAATTGCGGCCCAAACAAGCCGATGAGTTGAAATGAATTTGCTTTTGAGCGTCGCCAAGATGGCGACAGGTGACGCCGTCGGATTCCTGGGAGGTGATTTGCGCTTTTCCTCCTCCCGTTGGAGGTGCGATCGTGCGCAATCTATGGATTATTAATGTGCGGTGTGGAAAAAAAACAGGAGGGGGTTGAGCTCGGATGATAATCTTCTCCTTCCTTGTAGAAAGCGGGCCCACACAGAACGCCATGCGCCCATAAACGCTGTGTTTACGCTAAGCTATTTTTTTTTAATGTTTGCTCTCATATTGCATATAATTTGCTCAATAACAGTCACATGTGCTATTAACTCACCGCAGAGCCCCAAAGGGGCAGGGAGGAACGCCACCGATTAACTCTGGCTTCTCCAGGGAACACGGGAAAGTTCATTCTTCGTTTTTGTTTTTTTTTTTTTATAAAGAGGGATGGGGGGAAAAATGTACTGTAATTCATAATAATGGAATCTAGCAAAACAGAGTTATGTAATGCAGTGATTATCAATTGGGGGTGCTCCAGGGATACATGTGAGATTTCAACAGGATTCCTGCAGGTACTTTATTAGCAAATCCGCTTTTAAGGCTGTCACAGAAACGGAAGATTTTTATTTTCAAATTAAGAGCAAATAAACTGGAACACGAATCAACTGAGTGCTAAGTTGTGTTATACAGTATAGTGCCTCCTTTACAAAACGATGCATGCCTTTGTTTTGTTAGGTTTTTATACGTACGGATGCACTTTGTTGGCAGTGACAAATTTTCCAGTATTTTTCTTGTATATTTAATAGCTAATGAATTAGAACCCGAAGACAAGTTGCTAGAGACTCCTTACAAAACATATGCTTTTATTTTGTTAAGTTCTATTGGATTCACAATTCAATCGGTGACACAAAATCCCAGCATTTTTCTTTTCAATTAAGAGCAAATTAATTAGAACACGAAGCAAGGCGCTTAGTTGTTTTATAGTGGCCCTTTTGAATATTTACTGTGCATTTAGTTTGGTACGTTTTCATACATATGGATGCATATTTTCATCGGTGACACAAAACTCCAGCATTTTTCTTTCCAAATTAAGAGCAAATTGATTAGAACAAGATGCAACTTATAATTTTTTTTATAGTTGACATTTATGCCTTGTATGGCTTTATTTTCTTAAGTTTTTATATTTATGGATGCATATTGTCATCAAGGACACAATTTTCCAGCATTTTCTTTTCAAATTAGGAGCAAATTAATTAGAATTTCACAGCATTTGGTAAAATTTTGTTTGTATTCTTTTTAGGTAAATTTTGTAAGGTTGCACATTGTCATCAGTGACACGATTTTCCTGCATTTTTCTTGTCAAATTAAGAGCAAATTAATTGTAACATGAAGCAATTCACTGCTAAATTGTATTGTAGTGGCAACTTTGTGAACATTGTATGCCTTTATTTTGTTAAATTTGTGTCATCAGTGACTCAACACTCCAGGAATTTTCTTTTCAAATCAAAAGCAAATTAAGTACATCATGAAAAAAGTGATTGCTAAATTGTGTTATCTTGCCCTGCTTTGCAAAATGGTGCATATTATTTCATTTGTTTTTTATACTGCAGC
The DNA here is from genome assembly GCF_059441005.1 of Hippichthys cyanospilos. Taxonomy (NCBI): domain Eukaryota; kingdom Metazoa; phylum Chordata; class Actinopteri; order Syngnathiformes; family Syngnathidae; genus Hippichthys; species Hippichthys cyanospilos. Next base: position 4,931,723 of record NC_142376.1, read on the forward strand.
GCAGTGTCATCAGTGACAAATTTGTCAAATTTTGTTACGTTTTGTTTGCATGCAGATTCTCAGTGGTGACACAGTTCTTTAGCATTTTTCTTGTCAAATTAAGAGCCAATTAATTGGAACATGAAACAACAAAATCTAGCGTTACAGTGACAATGTTCCACGGCTTTGTTTTATAAACATTTATATCAGTTACACAATCTACAACAAAGTTAGAGGAAGTTAAATTAAAATATGAATATTAAGAGACTTTATGAAATGTTTGCTCGCTGACCTTTAATTCTCGTTCTTTTTGGTGGCCACATGCTGTTTTGACTCTGAAAAGACTCCAACATTTTGTCTGAAGCGGAAACTAAAAAAAAAAAAAAAAAAAAAAAAATGGACACTTGGTGGACGTACTTTCCAAATGACATATTCATCTAAACGCCCCCCCCCCCCCCAAATGACAGTTTTTACAGATTCTGTTTTGTGTAAAAGGCACCCCTGGTCCCATTTAGTACTGTATGTACCAAGAAAAACAAGGAGGAGAAAAAAAGAATTCAAATTGTAGGTTTGGAATTAAAAAATGGGGTCTGCTGGGGCGTAAACATGCCATTAAATGGCCCTGCCAGCCACAAGCGTGCCCCCCCCCCCCCCCCCCCCCCTCACACACACATTAAAAAGCCATCGGCGCGGCTCTGAGATTTCTACGCCGATTGGTTGGAGGCGGCGATGGCGCTGGCTTTCTTGAGCCGCCGTTGCGCCGGATTTAAACGGCGGGACATTTGGGGCCACCGTCATCTTGCGTCAGCGGTTTAAAGGGCCTGGTAAATAAAGAAGCCCATAGGGGGCTCCCGGCCACGCCCCTTCAGGTCACGTGATGATATTCCGACGCGTGCGCTCCGGCCTCGCGCTCGTCCCCGGTCGCGCTCTGGCAACGGCGCCGGGACAGCGGTGATGGAAAAACTGAGGGGTGGCGGTCCTGGGGTCTCGGCTGGAGGCCCCCCCCCCCCCCTTCAGTCTCCGTCTCTGCCCTGTCTGTCTTCTGACGAAGTGGGGACCACACAGATGTTACAAACCACATCCAAGCAGTCTGGATGGTACCAACACGTTCGCGCACGCACAAACACACACACTTGTCTATTCTTCTCATTCTCAATTTATACATTGCACGCACAAAAGAGCACACATACACACACAACACACAAATACACATGCATGCACACACTCTCGCACGCCCACACACATAGACACACACATGCGTGCAAACTGCAAATTCACAGGAACACACTTGCGCAGGTAAGTGTTATGTGTGTGGGTGTGCATTTGTGTTTATGTGCACATGTGCATGTGTTTGTGTGTGTATATAACCATGTGTGCATGAGTGTGCGCTCATGTGCATGTGTATACACAATATGTTCGCGTGTGTGTGCATGTGTGTGTGTATAAGTGTTTGTGTGTCTATGATCTGTGTGCTAGTGTGTGTGTTCATGCATGTGTGTATGTGTGGGAATGCATGTGTTTGTGCACTTGGGTAAATGTGCATGTGTATGTGTATACGTGTTTGTGTGTATATATGATCTTGTGTGCGTGTGTGTGTTCATGGATGTGTGTGTGTGAGCACCTGCATGTGTGTATGTATGAATATATATATATATATATATATATATATATATATATATATATATATATATATATATATATATATATATATATATATATATATTTATATATAAATATTTATGTGTGTGTTTGTGTGTGCGTGTGTCTATGTGTGCACGTGCTCATGCTCAGATACACACACATTAATGCACACATGTACATATACACAAAGGGTACATATATACACAAAGTCAGTCACGAAAACACACACAAGCAGACGCACACACACAGGCATGCCCACACATACACAGACAAGAGTAACTCTCATGCACATGTGCCCACACATAAACACAAATGCACGCACATACACACAGAAAAAAAAACCATCCTCACACACATACAAACTTACACACACATGCACACTTTTTTTCTATCATGGTGGGGACATCCCTTAGATATAATGCATTTCTTAGCCCCTAACCCTAACCTTACAACAGAAAAAAAAGCGATCTGAACTCGTGGGGTCCAGCCAAACGGTCCCCCCAAGTACGAAAAGCCCCACAAATACAGCAACCCGGCACTCGGTCCCCACACTGCCGCAAGAACCGAGCGCTCGCTTGGAGTGAGCTAAGAAGACGCTGGAAGCAAAACGGCGTCTGCCGCGGCCAAACACTAATCTTTGTTTAAAGACAAGGGCCACTGGAAAGTCCGCTGGACCGGCTCGGAGGCGTACTCGCAAATGGCAAGCCGTCACGTGGACTCGGGGATGAGCTCTTGCTTTGGAAACGGGGCCCGCAAGTGACTCCGCAAGGTTCCAAGCAAGTGATGCTTTGATCCTCACAAAATGAGAATAACACACCATGATGATGCCACTGCCGAATCAAAGCGCAAATGGCCTGATTGTGTCAAAGTCCTTTAACTCCAATCCTTAAATGCATCGGCGCCAAAAGCGGTCCTTTTGGCCCTGGCTAGCTATTTAGCATATTCACGCTAAATGTACTAACCCTAACTTACCTAAACCCAAAGCCGAAGCTAAAAAAAGACCCACGCGCACAAACTGGCACTAATCAAAACAATAAGACTTTTAGCCCGTGCTAGCTAGCTACTGTATTAATAAGCATATTCACGCTAAATGTATTAACGTATCTAAATCCAAACAGAAAAAGTACTGATGTGCTAGGTCCGAATTAAAACATTAACCCGTCAAGCCTATGCTAGCTAACTATTTAGCATATTCCCGCTAAATGTACTAACCCAAAATTATCTAAACCGAAACAAAACTAGAAATACCGCAAACGCTACCTGGCATTTATTAAAACAATAAATAAACCTTCCAGCCCATGTTAGCTAGCGAGATAGCATATTCACGCTAAATGTGCTAACCCTGACCTATCTAAACCCCAATCAAAGCTTAAAAAAAAATAATGCACATAAACCCTACATCACACGAATCAATACAACCCTTCTAGCCAATACTAGCTAGCGAGCTAGCAAATTCACGCTAAATGTAATAACCCTAACTTAGCCAACCACGCCCCCTCCAAAAAAAATAAAATGAAAAATCTCCCTGGCACTAATTAAAAAAAAAACCCTCTCACCCACGCTAACACTTATCTAAATCCAAACAAAGAAAAACAAGAAATAAAACATTAATCTCCTGAACGTTAATCTTCTGTCTGAATGACGTGGAAGAAAATGACCCAAAAATGGTCAAAATACCACACAAGGGTATGTTGTTCAATCCTATGTCAAAGGCATTTCACATCAAAAGAAATGCATTCAAATAAGACACGAGGAGGCTGAAATTTCACCCGGATAGTGACAACATGTCAAATTTGAACATTACATGACCACTATATCACACCTCTGTGCCATCCATTGGCTAAAATATTGCGACAACGACGTAGAGGAAAATGAACCGAAAATGGTCAGAATAAAACACTAGGGTATTTTGTTCAATCATTTGATCTTTATAATAAGGGTACAAGCATTGAAATAAGAGACCAGGGAGCTGAAATTTCACCCAGATAGTGATCACATGTCAAATTTGAACATGAACGACCAATTTATCCGCTAAAATACCCCAAGAATGATGTGGAGGAAAATGAACCAAAAACGGCCAAAATAATACATAAGGGGAATAAAAATTCCATTAGCCCATGCTAACTAGCTATCTTTAGCATCAGGAGCATACGTAGGCCTGAGCTATTCGAACCAGCTACCGTTTGAATGCATCCAAAACCGAGTGCGAGCCAACAATTACTCATCTAGTACTTGAGCATTCTCGAGTCAAGTGCGAGCGAGGCGAGGCGAGGCCAGGCCAGGCGGGTGTGGGAACGTGCGGTTTGAGCGACATTGGCACAAACGGCGGTCTGGGAGTAAAATACTCCTTCGGAGAAAACCAGGCGGCGCGCACACCTCGGGGCTCGCCCTAGCGGCCAAACCGCACGCCCTTTAAATCATTTTGCCTTCATCGCTTTTTAACAAGGCTGCCTACTGCGGTGACATTATACGTTAACGCCGCGGACGCTGGCGGCCGGGACCGGTCTGGCCACGTACAAGTGTGACACCCAATCGGGTTTTTTTTTTTTTGCTGAGAAACACCCATTATGGTTGCTTGTAAAAATCAACAAGGAGCGAAATACATCAGCACCCCATTAAAACAGTGGCCTCATGTCTGGGACAACATTGTGGCCCCAATATATATATATATATATATATATATATATATATATATATATATATATATATATATATATATATATATATATATATGTGTATATATGTGTATATATATATATATATACGTGTATATATATATATATATATATATATATATATATATATATATATATATATATATATATATATATATATATATATATATATATATACACACACACTTTAGACCATTTCAAAATTCAATTGTATTCGTCCACAAAAAAAAAAAGAAGAAATCAATCTAAAGTGTCCACTTTTGGATCATAGAAAAAATCTGTAATGAAAAAGAAATAACTTAATTATTAATTAAAAAAAAAATCCGCAGTAAAATATTAATATAATGTGTCAGACCTGTTCTTAAAAAAATATTTATACACGGTATATTTGTCCACAGAAAAATAGACTTTTTTTGGGATTACAGTAGAGATCTCTTTACAAAAACAAATCATTATTAATTTTTGAAAAATGTTTGTCCCCCAAAAAATAATCAACATAAAGCGTCGGACCTGTTCTCAAAAAGAACAATTATAAATAAGTATTTGTCCACAGAAAAATATTCAACTTTTGGGATCAAAGTAGAGATGTGTTCACCGATATAAATCATTAACACGACAGGTGACGAGAGGTGGCACATAATGTAACACGTTGGGTCGAACCATTCTCGTATGGGGGAGAATCTGCCTTTTTACAATAATTAGATTGAATAACCAGCTGAACGTAAAATTAGTTTTAGGAACTTATACTTTCCTGAAACAATTAAGCAATTCAATACTCGGGAGGGGCGGAGCCACTAGCATACCGCGCTGCTGCCATCATTTCAAAATCGGTCAAATCAAGTTACATTTAAAAACAAAAACATTTCAGGCCAAATTTTGAACGTGTTTAAAAGCAGGTCCCCAAAGATGACTGCGATCGTCTGCGGCCGGGCGCAAAACTATTTTTAGTCAGGCATGCTCTTGAATCGCTGCAGGAAATGAGGAGATGATGATGGACCTGAACGCAGCCTCTGCTTAAGTGGCACCAGGCCCCAAAATAGAAAAAAAAAAAAGTATCACCGTACTGTATAATTTTGTTACATAGGATGCAACAAAGTAAAGTTAATTTTTCCTATTATTCAAAGTAAAATCCCATAGGATTTTTCCACAAGTCAAGATAGAAAAAAAAAGACAGTTGCTAAAAATCACAAAGCGCGATACTAAAAGTGATTTACGAGCGCATTTTGGGTCCAAGAGAATTACCGGCATCATCGCTTACAGCATGTCCTCATTTAGTGGTTGCGTAAAAGCCGCACAATATATCTTGCGCAAGTATGCTACAATGTCCCGAGCGAATATTCACTTGAGCTTTGACAGTTTCACTCATTTTTTTCCTCCTAGCTCGCTTCATCATTTCTCTTTCGCTGCTTTCACTTGCATGACTTCATTAGTCACTGCCGTGGGGCGCAGGCGCCATCTTGTGGCCGTTTTTGTGCATGACATGCTTCACTCCATAAAATGCTTGTTGCCCATGTTAGTGCAGTACAATTAAATTTAAAATAACGTTGATATTAAGAATACGTGATAGTATAGTGAAATTTTAATGTTTACTTTGGGAGGTTACATTCACAAATAGATTATAATTATCCATTTGTTTGATAAATAAAATAAAATATTTTTTTTAATTAATTTTTTAAGTATTCTTTTTTTAAATTCAAAATAACATGTACACAAAGAAGTCAGATAAAAAAGTACAATTATTTTCAAATAAAGAATTTAATATAAATTGAATTTGCATATTAAATTTGTGTCGTTATATTTACCAGAAAAAAAATTACAATTGACCAAAAACAAATTTAATACTAAAATATTTTTATTTATACAGTATGTTTAAAACTATTTTATCAATAGTCAAAATAACATGAAAAACGTCGAGTTAAATGAACAAGTGCAATTATTTTTTAAATAAAAATATTTACATATACATGTTGTTTGCATATTATATTTGGGCAAAAATACTTTTCCTTAAATTATTACCAGTATCATAATAGGAAACATTAAATATAACAATAACAACAGAACTACTAGTAATGCTACTACAACTACTACTACTAATAATAATAATAAGAATCATCATCACCACCAACATCAACACCAACAAGTACAATTATTTTTAAATAAATATTATTTAAAAAATATTTTGGTCATAATTTACTGTGAAAATTACAGGTATGTATATCCTTTTGTAACAAAACTAAAACAAATGTAAAATAGTTTAGGACTACCAAAATTAATTTGATGCAATACAATCTCATTTATTTGGTCATTTTAAAACTATTTTAAAACAAATATTTTCCCAAAGGAAACTCTTGTAATAATAACTGTGTGATAAGAAATACTTCTAAATTAAAAATTTACTTAAAAAATCCTAGCATAAAACTGACTTTTAAATACAATTTAATATTGATTTATTTAATAAAATATATAAATAATTCCCTAGTATACAAGCTCACAATTCTGAGCCGTCTCCTACCTTTCGATGACGATTGGCTGGAAGTAATCACATGGTTCTGCTGCGTTACTGTGCTGACGAATATGCCCAGTTTTCCCTATAAAAATTGAACTAAATAGCAAATCGTGCAAAATGTACTCAAGCAGAGGTCAATTTAGTTAACCTTTTATTTTTATATCTCACCTTGAAGTGCGAAATACGTAAGTTGATGACGTTCTTGCAAGGCCGCTCGTCGTATCACTCGGATGCATTCACGGGCGCTCGTATTTTGGATCTCCAACCCATCCGAGGTATCGGAAGACGAACCGGGCCGGCGAATGCGATAAGCGCGCCGCGATGCGCAGAGCGGCGGCGGCGGCGGAGCGGGCCCGAGCCTAATCTGGAGCCGCGGGCCTCCGCTGCAAAAGGGGAGAGTCAAATCGATCGGCGTGAAAATTAAAAAAAGCTCTGCATGCCCCGAAGAGAACTCAGCCAATGTTTATGAAATGGATTTTTGGTGCGGTTCATCAAGTTATGGCTCTCGGGAATGCTTTGATGAATTTAGCATTGATTGGGAGCGTTTAAAGACTCCTTCAGTACCTTCACCTGTCCAACGCTGCAAAAATATTACACTGGGGTGGCGGCTTCAGTTACCTTTTCCCATTTACCGGTAAATGATTATAAATGCCCCCCCTAAAAAATTATACCCCCTAAAAAATAATGTATAATGTGCTTTCATAAGGAAATAAGGTAACTTACATTTTTTTTCGACAGCATTCAACATAAGGCGAGTTTCGACACATAGATGCGCATTTTTATGAGGCCGCATTCTTTCTTATACATATATATATATATATACATATATATATATATATATATATATATATATATATATATATATATATATATATATATATATATATTTGCAAATACAGACCCTTGGTTTTTGTCTCATTGTGGGGACCACATCCTTTTACTGTCTTTGTGGGGACCTCCTGTGCATGTGGGGAACCTTTTGTTGGACCCGACAAGCTCAGACCTCTTTTTGAGGGTCAAGACTTGCTTTTCTAGCTTAGTGTAGTATAGGGTTGGATTGGATTTCGGTTGAGTTGAGCAATCTGTTGTGATGGTTGGAAAATGGGATGGAAAATGCATTATGTCAGTAGGATGCACCCCTATAATAGAAAAATGGTTTGTGTGTGTATGCACGTGCACATGCACACATACTCACTAATATCACTTGACCACCAGGGGGCAGTGCAATAGTAATGCATATAAAGTATAAATATTTTCAGTGACTATGTAAGCTGCATTAATATTGGTTCTTCACAGATGATAAAGAATATATGCATCCCAGTGGTCTAATTTTGTTTTATTTACCTTATATTGTATCTCCGAGCACACAGGCGTCCCTAATAAATTGCCCGCTGACTATAAATTGCCATTTGAAGCGTAACCAGTCTTTCAAACCCACAACGAAGGAAACAAGAGAACGGAGGATACTCACACGTCAATGACAAAAGCGTGGCGTCCCTCGCCGTTGCGCACGCGCCGACGACGCACAGAATTACAAAAGCCCGCAGCGTGTTTACCTTGAGAGAAAAAGCCCAAGGTTGTTAATGAAATTGAAAAGAAGCACAAGTTGCGCAACTCAAGACGAGCCGACGGCAGATGGCAAGCGCGTTCCTGTGCCGGTTTAGCGCGCCGGTGCACCATCCTCAGAAGCGTCTCCGCTGCTAATAACAGCGTGCCCGGACTCCCCTGCAGCCGCCGCAAGGGCTGATGGGAATAGTTCAAAGCTGAGAGGGCACGGTGCTCGAAATTCCAACGCGAGATGGGATCCGGATCAACAAGAAAAAAAAAAAAAAACCTTTCACAGCTGCTTGCTTGCATTTGGGCCAAAAATGATCAAATCTAATCAGGTCTTTAAATTTTGAGACATATGGTCTCCATGGGGTAGAGATCTAGTAAATTGAAGCTAGTCCTACTGAAAACAGCCCAGTTCCAAATAGGTTTTTTTTTAATATGCGTATAATTCTTCCATCAATTGGGGTAATTTAATAAAAACTATGAAACAGACATGCAATACGATGTTGGTTTGAGATAACAAATCCAAATCATGTCGGTAATCTTGTTTTGTGGGAACATGGGATTCAAGGTTCTTTGTGGAACAACATTAGTATTGGGACGCGTCCAATTTTATTCCCGTCATTTAATTCAGTTAGAGGCACAACGCGGACTCGGGAGGATCTTTTTAATCCAATTCGTGAGGACAAAAGGAAGTTGTGGGCTCAGAGTGGGGAATGCGGTTGGCGCTTGTGGCTCAATGTCAGGTTTGATTTTTGACTTGGGTCTTTTCTGTGTGTCACTTCCAAAATCCATCTAAGATTGGCCAATTTATTTGTGTCCACTGTTGTGTTCAATAAGTCTCAGCAAGAAAGCAAAATGAATTGCATCACATACACACATATGAAAATGTCATTGCGGAGCACAGGATGTCCTCTACCGAGGACACTAGTATTTACAAGGGGAGCTCCAATCAGTCAAAAGATATTGACCAAAAACTAATGTCCACTACAGTGGAGACAAACAAATAGGGTGTCTCTAAGGAGAAAATAGAGTACCCCCCCCCCCCCCCAAAAAAAAAAAAAAGAATTCAGCAGCAAATGTGTCTTAATCATTCTTGATTAACTCATTTAATCCCAAAGACGTATCTTTACATCTTTTGGTAGTGAGGCCGGACAATCAATCCCAGGTACAAATTTACGGAACATTCTTTTCAAATACTAGGGTAAAGCAGGTTCTAAAATACTCGGCATCGTATAGGTTTAGATACCTGCTAAAAACACTGACCAAAATAGCAAAGACCTGCATGTTTTTGTGATTGTCTTGCTGGCAAGATCAGAAGCAAAAGCAAAACAAAAGCAGCCAAGATTCGAACACTTGATTAGCTAAGAATAGAAGCGGCAACCTGATTTGTGTCGAGTCTGCGCACGAGTCTGAGTCAAATGCCAAAGGACCCAGAGTCAAGTCCGAGACGACGCGGATTTGTGTCGAGTCTGGACACGAGTCTGAGTCAAATGCCAAAGAACTCAGTCAAGTTTGAGACGACACAGAATTGTGTCGAGTCTGGACACGAGTCTGAGTCAAATGGCCACAGACCCAGAGTCAAGTCCGAGAAGACACAGAATTGTGTTGAGTCTGGACACGAGTCAGAGTCGAGTCTGGACAGAATTGTGTCAAGTCTGGACACGAGTCTGGGTCAAATGGGAAAGGACTCAGAGTCAAGTCAGAGATGACACTGAATTGTTTCGAGTCTGGACACGAGTCTGTCAAATGCCAAAGAATTAAAAGTCAGGTCAGAAGTGACGCAGAATTGTTTCGAGTCTGGACACGAGTCTGTCAAATGCCAAAGGACCCGAGCCAAGTTCGAGACGACACAGATTTGTGTCAAGTCTGGACACGAGTCTGAGTGAAATTCCATAGGACCCAGATTCAAGTTCGAGACAACACCGATTTGTGTCGAGTCTGGACACGAATCTGAGTCATATTCTACAGGACTGAGTCAAGTCCAAGACGACGAAGAATTGTGCCTAGTCTGGACTCGAGTCTGACTCTAGATTCCATTACTACAGTCCTGTCTCAGAACAGATGCAGACCTGTTGATTAGTAGGTCATCATATAAAAAGAAACAGGAAAATCCCCCAAAATAAGCATAGAAACTGCAACCAGTGCAAAATTCATTGAGTCAAGGTTTCACACGTATCTGGTAAATCCTTAGTTCCCCCCTGTGTGGTTATTTTAAGGAGAGCAGAATTGATGGCGGCGTTGAACAGGGTTCCCGATCGTGACCTAGTTGCAGCTTTGCTCTTTTGAAGCAACTCCACATTGGCGCTCGCCTCCTGCTGCTCTATGAACATCCGCCTTCAAAAGATCCCCGCCGACGTGATTGGCAGAGCTTTTGCTTGTGATTGACTGCCGAATGAAAGGCTAATGTCGTCCTCCACATGTTGGATGTGTCACGCAATAAATCAAGGGAATCTACTCGAGAGATCCCTTGTTTGTTTTTGGTGCCGGTTGACAGACAGTCAAGTTGAGAAAGTGAGACTTTCCCCTCTCGCACTTCCTGCTGGCACTCAAATTTGGCGACTTGCCACAAAGCGACAACACGAAAATACTTGTGGCAATGCGCAACCTTTTATTCAACTTTCACTCTATTGTGCAATTTAAGAAGTCACTTAAAAAAAAAAATCAAGCATTCCTCAAGTTTTCACAAAGACACATTCGCGTACAAGGTGTGAGCCACTACGGAAACGTGGAGCTGGCGATGCCGAGTAAATATTTTGGACTAACAAAATTGTTTAAACATATTTGTAAGTATGTTCAAACGTACGTGGATTTTGTTTTAGTGGCACGTATCTTCGAAAGTATTTGTAAGTACGTTATAATGTACAGTATATACGTTAAAACGTACATATTTGTATGTTCAAGCGTACTTCCGATTAAACGTAGTCAAACATAACAATTTGCAATATTTATTTCAAAAAATTTCAAACGTAGTTATTATGTAGACCTTTTTTTACTTGTGCACGCACAAGGCTAGGGACGCACACATAAAGACAAAATAAACTAAAAAAAACAAACAAAAAAATTTGCGTTAAATTTTGAATTAAATACTCAACATTTTCTCTGATAAAAAACAAAAATTTTATTAATTCCCTCAAAGATTTGTGTTTCCGCACAATTTTTTCAGGGTAACACAAGCTTTCGCAAGGTAATGTAATGTTTTTGCGAGGGAATGCAAAAATCGACAGGAACGTAAAATTTTTGGGTGGAAAACGCACAGATTGCAAGGGAACGTAATATTTTTGCAACGGAATGCAACGATTGCAGTGGGTCGTATATCGCAAAGGAACACAAAGACTGACAGGGAACGTAAAATGATTGGTTTGCATTACCGAAAAAAAACGCATACGATTTTAGCATTTAACCTACGAGTACGTTTAACGTTCTTGCAAATTCGTTCAAATGATTTTGCCCGTCCAAAATTGTTTACATCACATTGGCAGTTCCACCGTTCCATCTTTTTCATCCCTGCTGACATTACTGATGAAATCGTCGGAAATGCATCCTGTCGTTAAAAATATGCAAAACAACGCCATCTGCCAGTAATTTGCTGCGGAAAAACAGCGATAAAACAATCATGTGGACGTCTGCCTCCATCACGAGTTGATACAAAATCCAGAAAATAATTTTGTAGATATATACTTTTTATAAATCTCCATAAATCCCTTCTAAAATAATCCTTGAAAATAATCATGACCTCATCATATTTAGCGATCGTATTTTTAGAGCTTCTCTCATCATAAACTGTTAATATATTAAAGATCTTTACCAGTGACTGATGCGATGAAATAAAAGAGGAAAAAAGGCAATCACTCTGAAAAAGGCTAATGATTTGTGCTCAACCGAGAGTACAAAATGAAAAAGGCGAATCACGGTCCACCCGTATCGCTTCGCAGCTCTTTGTCGATTCGTTGTCGAATCGATACGAATGAAAAACAAATCGGAGCGGGGCGATTTTACAGTCGAGGCACGCAGTTAATTGTGAAAATCGAAAGAAAAGTCACACATGAAAGGCAAATCGGGGCCGACGAGTCAGAGTTTGGTCATTGGTATGTGCAGGTTGTTCCAAGGTCCCATCCACAACTCCTCCTCGTCCGATACGGTGTGATCGCTGTGGGCCGGCAGCGTCTCCCTGCTGCCCTTGTGGTTGTCCACCGAAGTCTCCAGCTCCTCGCCGCCGTTTCTGCCCAGCGACGATTTGGCGATACTGGTTTTGGAGCCGGAGCTTTTAAGACCGTTGGGGCCGGAGCCGAGCGAGCCGCTGGAAGCCCGGGTGTTGAGGTTGATATCCACGCCGGGTGGGACGTACGTCCCCGTCTCGTTTTCCGCGTCGGCGTCCAGGCCCTCGATGCTAACAATGGGCGAGGGCTCTTCGTGAGTCACGCCTAGCTTGTCCAGTTTTTTAAACTGGGAACCCACTTTGAGGTTGTTGGGGTGGGGCGTCCGTCTGGTTCGAATTATAGTTCCGTTCTGGGCCAGGTAGATGTTACCGTTAATGTTGCTGTGGACGCCGGGCGTCCGGGAGCGCTGCGTCTCCGAGGAGCTCTCCTCTCCGGTGGAGGTGGTCTCGTTTTCCCGATCCGAGGCCAGCTTCATCCGCTTCTTTCTCACCAGCTGAGAAGAAGAACATCCGTCAGTTTCGCAAGGAGGCTTCATGAAGTATGACCGAGAGATGAGGATGCACACAGGCGCAAAAGGGGGATTTTTTTGAAATCAAAGTCCAGTCCCGGCACTGCAGCAAGCAGAATATCACCACACGAGAAATCGTCCCTTAGATTTACGTAGGAATGCTAAAAAAAAAAAAAAAATGTGAAATGCAAAACAAATCAAATAACTGGGACTCAATATTGGGCATACAGTAGGTGTCGAACTCCAGTCCTCGAGGGCCGGCATCCTGCATGTTTTCCAGTTTTCTTTCCCCAACACACCTGATTCAAATAATTGGGATCATTTTAAAGCTCTTGCAGAGCCTGCTAATGAGCTAATCATTTGAATCAGGTGTGTTGGGGAAAGAAAACTGGAAAACATGCAGGATGCCGGCCCTCGAGGACTGGAGGGACAATATTATTGGGCCTTATACTTTGGTATCGTGCACTCGAGTACCCAAGGTAGAAAAGCGCTATGTAAGTGAAAGTTCATTTACCATTTACCATACTTGCAAATATATTCAAACATACTTCTATTTGAACGTCCTTGTAAGCTAAATGCTAAAAACACAGCATACACATTTAAAAAAAAGTTTATTTCTTGGCATTTGTCCTAGATTATACAAATAGGTTGAAAAATTAAGTAAGTAAATATTCCCCATTAATAAATGTAATGGATATATTATTGCGTTTTTACCATCACCATATTATTTTTACCATCGTTACGGAAGTAAACATTGTTTATGAGTATTTTATATGGTGTTTTATCATATGCTTGACTTTTTTTTCACATAATGCCATGGGGTATGTACGTGCACAAAGCAACACCCTGTGGTATTATGGAAAAAAAAATGCATTATTAATTAGCATTTTAGCCTGCAAGTACATTCGAAATGAACATATTGGAAATACATTTGAATGTGCTTGTAAGCTAAATGCTACAAACACAACGTGCAAGTTAAAAAATGCTATTTATAGTACGCTATTTTCCCTATGTTATTTGAGTACGTTCAAAAATTAAGTACATATTATTTGATACTAATTTGTAAGGTTTTATTTTTATGTATCATGCATTTTTATCCCATGATGCAAGGTGCCATATTGTCGTCATTTTGCACAGTAGATCCTCCAGGAAAATCACTCCTATTTTTTAAAATTGATAAGTGAAGTAATTGCTAACTAGCTCCCAAAAGCTCGGTTTTGTTCTTCGATTGCGTTTGAGTGTTGAGAGATCGCACTTTAAAATAAGCGGTGTAACGGTGACGATACAGATCCCGGGAATAATCTTTGATTGTCAGCATTCACGCAACAATAAAGATCAAGAAGAGACATAAATGCACACTCGAGGGGCCACCAGTTTCGGCTGACGTTGGAGACACTCAGACGAAGAAAGAAGTGATGAGTTCACTCCATGCAGAGAGATCGTTTGATGTTTTCTTACGTCACGATGACAACCGTGCTTTCTAGAAGGCTGTTAGGTCCTTCTCGGACTCAGAATCCGCATCCGACGTCGCCTCGGTTCCTCCCGAGTCTTTACTGGCCTTGGAACCAGAGCCGCCGCCTGAAGAGTTCTCGGTGGAGATGGCGTCTTCGTCCACCTCGGTAATTGGTGACAAACCCCCGTACGTCTCTTCAGAAGTGCCGCTGATGCTTCTGATTTCGGAGGGATATGCGGGGCCGCTATAAGAGGCCGATGATCCGGGGTCTCCGGACGCTACACTGGACCTTCTGCTTGCCGCGTCATCGCTGATATCACTGGCGGACTCTTTGCTTTCATCGGCGGTCTCGGACGTTTCTTCTTCGCTCTCCTCTGTGATTGTACCCTCAGTCCTGTGCGTCAGGACAGATTTTCGGGAGCGCAGGCTGCCGCTGGTGGATACGGTCCCAGAGGAACTTCTCCTGCTGCCTAAAGAGCTCTCTTCAGTCACCTGACTGCTTTTGGACGACCCGCCGATGGAGTCCGAACCGGACATTTTTCTCTGACCGGACCCTTTCGACCAAGATCCTTCACTGCCCGACCCCGATTCGGCCTCACTGACTGTACCAGTTCCCGATTCGGCCTCGCTGAGCTCCTCGCCGGACTTCTCAGATGTTAATGTGCTTCCTGATGTTTTAGTTTTTTGCGACGACCTCACACTCGAACCTGATAAAGAGGCGGATTTGCTGGTGCTTGCGGTTCTACTTGTTGTACTTCCGCTACCGCTCTCACTCCTGATCTCACTTCCACTGCCACTACCACTACTTCGCCTACTTCCGTTGCCACTACCACTACTTCGCCTACTCCCACTCTCGCTGCTCGGCTTGCTAGTCTCTGTAGCTGATGATCTTATGGATGAGTGGGTAGTAGACCCACTGATTTTGGTGCTACCGGCAGTCTCTTCCTCCTCTGACTCGTCTGATTCTCCCTCTGATTCTGAGTCCTTCTCTGTTGCCGTCACTGTTCCTTTCTCTGACTCAGAAGCCTTGGTGGCTTCAGACTCTGAATCTTTTTCCGTTTCCGACTCTTGCTCTGATTCTGACTCTTTCTCGGTCTCTGACTCTTTCTCGGTCTCTGACTCTTTCTCGGTTTCTGACTCTTTCTCTGTCCCTGACGGTTTCTCGGACTCTGACTCTTTTTCCGATCCCGACTCTCTTTCGGTACCAGAGTCTCTCTCGGTGACTGATTCCTTTTCACTCGCTTCCTCGTCGTCCGAATCACCCGGGTCTCGGTCGGGCTCTTCTTCCGAATCCACGGTACTTTCGTTGGCGTCATCCCGATCTAAATCTACTTTCAGATACTCTCTGTCCACACTGCTTTTCTCAGAGGATTCATCATCTGAGCCTGTCCTGTCCTTAGTGCTCCCACTTGTGCCTGCTTCCGGCTCACTTTCCGTCACACTAATGGACACTTTGGATTTCTTCTCCTCCTCGCTGGTCACTTGTGAGGCCTCTTCATCCCTCTCGCTGCCTGTGACGCTAACGCTACTCTGAGACTTTCTCCGAGCTTGCAACTTCTTGCCGATGTTGATTTTTCTCAAAACTTTGCCAAGCTGGCTGCGAGTGCTCGACTTGCTGTCGATGGGTCCCGCAGGCGAAGGCCCATCACTCAGACTCTCCAGACTGTCGATACGGCGGGCCGACATCAGTTTGGCATAATCCTTATCTTTTTTCTTGACGCCGAACATCTTGAGCATTTTGGCTTTATTCCATGGAGATGGGCCAGCGGCAGCAGACGCTTGCTCTCCCCTCTTGCCGGCTGCGAGCAGTTTACTGAGTTTGATGACGGATTTGAGCCTTTTGGCAGCTTTGGACGGCTCGCCGTCGGCTTCCGGTTGGGCCTGCTCGCTTCTTTCCTCGTCCCTAAATGCAACCCTCTTTGGCGGACCGCGACCTCTCGCGCCGCCGCGGCCCCTTCGTCCACCTCGTCCCTACGACATCGATATTCGCTTCGTCATTTTTTTCTGCTGATTAGGCCATAACGTTAGACTGCCTGAGCACATTGAGTCGTTCAATAATAAACAATACGCATTGTATTCAGGAAACACTTGACATTTTTACGATCACAAAATGCACAAAATACACATTTAAGTAAAGGTGGTACCTCGGGGCCATGCGGACTGTAGTAATAACCGTCATCTTCCATAATCACCTCTCCGTATTCATCGTACATCGGCGCAATCAACCTCCTCCTGCTGCCATACTGAGGGAGGTCATACCTTGGAAACGGATTGACAACAACCCAGGAAAAGCATGTCATTCTGTGCAAAGGCCCAAGTGCTTTTACAGAACATTTCTTGAAAAGGCTGAAACACATTTGCTACGGGTTGTAACAAGGATCAAATACATCTCAAGAATGCAAACATGCTCAAGTGGGAAGCTCGTGTACCAGTAAAATCATGCCTAAGAGCCCATTAAACACTCGGGTATAAAAACCACAGTCTGCGTTTTATCCCATGTGCAATTTATAAACTACCTTTGGATCCCCAGACATTTTACGCTGATTTTATTTGGCCTTTTCTGGGAATGGTTTCGGGGAGTTTTCGGCTTGATGGGAGGAGGAGATCGAAATGTGCTTTTTCCTTGCAATGTGCAAACATGACCTGGAAACTATGTACGTATATCCTTGGTAACACACTATATCGTTAATGAGCTGAAGTAGAATTCAATACATTGCGGGTAATACTTCAAATATCCAGTAAACGTGTGACTCCAAGGGCTCGAATTGTCGGATTAAAAAGCTTAAGCCGCTGAAGTGCGCCCCGCAAATAAATACAGATCAAACGGTATCTCGTCACTCTGATGATCACACTCATTAGCCAAAGTAAATTGGCGACGTGGACCCCTTTGAAAGCGTCACGTTTTTTCTTTCAGCGAGGTGAAAGGCAGCAAATTGAAGTCCCCCAAGTAGGAAGAGTCACCTGCAATCGTTTGGGATTTTATCCAACATTTTCGCAGCAGCTGTTACCCGTTTGGTGGCTCGCGCTTCCTGTCTCATGCCGTACGGGAGGTGTAATTGGTGACTTGAAACGCTTTTTAATCAGAAAGACGCCGTCGTATTTCCCATGAGCCCAACAAGAAAGCATAATTAATCAGATTTTAAAAGAGATGGGGCCTGATAAATGGGGAGTTATGATTATCGTCGCTTACCAAGAAACTGGACTGCATTTGGTGGCTTTTTTTTTTTTATCTTTTTTTTTTTTTACGAGTGATCCACTTTGTCTTGGAGATTTTAAGAATTACAGTAGATCTATCAAGCCCTGCTGTCCTATAGATGTTATTATGAGGTACATGAATTCAGATAGGTATCAGTTATTAATAAAAAGAGAAAAGATACCGCAAGACATATTTACAGTATAAATACAGTAATATATATATATATATATATATATATATATATATATATATATATATATATATATATATAATTTCAGACACTATAATCGACCATTGCTTGAAAGTGATGGATCTTCACCCACCCTACCTGCTAAGTCACACACAAAGATACATTCAATTCGGGGGCGGTGTTATGTAAATAAGCTACAGTATGACATCACAACAGGGCGGAATTTAAAACGTCTCGTTTACGCACATATTTTCGGAAGGAAAAAATAATTTAATAGTAATAATAGACCTAAATTTTTTCATCATTAATTCATAAAATGTGTCAGTCAATCCCAACGCCAAACTAAAAAAAAGTCATTTTCCTCACCGATATCTTGCGAATGCTCTGCAGAGTCTTCGCAATATCGTCTGCACTTTTTTCCAAGGTCAATTCTGCATTTTTTATTTATTACGTCATCCCTACGTGCCCTCCAAGTTGAAACCCTGATTAGTTCGATTCCAATGAGCCTACAAGAGAGGTCGCCTCCATTCGTCCCCAAAAACGAGATGACCGGCAGCTTTTGCATACTCACCCTTGATCATAATTATAGTAGTCCTGCGTGTAGTAATCTTGGCCTGGGTCGATGCCCGACTCCATGGAGAGTTCCTGCGTTTGAGAGAGATAAATGCCTGACTTTGACGAAGAGGGGAAGTGCGCAAGATGCAGACGGAGCAGATCCGGCAACAACGGGGTGAGTTAAGGATGGGGGGAATAAAATAGAGGGCAAGCCTTTCTACCTCGGGCCTCAGCAGAGATGGTCTCAGCAGTTGCTGATGCTGCCAAATGATTAGTGGCGAGGAAGAAGAAGACGAAGGTGACGCAAGGAAGGAAGGAAGAGATCGCCGGGAGAGACACAAACAGGAGTTTAATGCTTCAAGCGGGAAAAGGCACAACACATTATTCACTGAAATGTCTTTGTTATCAAGCAGGGATGAAAAGTTGAGGGGAAAAAAAGACAGAAGCAGTTGATAAGACGCACAAGTTGAAGTTTTGTGGAGGACTGGGGAACTCAAGTTAAAAAACGCACCCTTTGTGCGATAATGCTTTTTCATAGTCAATCAATGACGGAAAATAAAGCCTCAATTTGTTTCTGTACTTAACGAGTATTTTTACTCTCTGTAATTACTTATTAACGGTCAAAGACATACTCTTGTTTTTTTTTTAATTTTTTTTTTAATTAATTAATAATTTTTTTTAATTATTTAAAAAAAAAAAATATATATATATATATATATACATTTTTTATATATATATATATATATATATATATATATATATATATATATATATATATATATATATATATATATAGTAATTATTATTGGTTGATTAATGACAAAGTAATCAATTACTTTGGGAGCTAAATTACCATTAAATTACTGATTACTTTAGGTCAATAAGTACTGAGTATAATCAATTACTTAAGAGCATGTATGTATATATGTGTGTGTATATATATAAAATGTATTAAATGAAAATGAAATAAGAGCTAAAATAACCAATTACTGTTTGTTAGTACTAAGGTAATCAATTATCTTCAGTGAATAAATTCTACAATTACTTAAGATTCTTATGTCTAAAGTAATTGATTACCTTAGGTTTTAAAGTACGTAAAATACTAAAATTCCCTTCGGAGTTTTTCTAGAAAAGAGATTGATTATTTTATGTAATTGAGTACTGAAGATAATCAATTACTAGGTACTTAACTGTTTTAGTAATTATTTTAGTTCCAGCCAAAGAGGAAAAATGTATTAAAAAAAAAAGTACCACGACTTTAAAGTGTAAAAAATATGTCTTTGGGATTGAATGAGTTAATTGGGTTGAGATAGAAAACTAAAGATGTGCTCATGGGAAATTTTGACAGGAATGAAAAAGTAAAATGTATGAATGTACGAATTGTTAAGCTATTCCATTTTAAGGAACCGCTCTTGCGCTTGTTCAACATTTTCCATCAAAGCAAAGCGCAGATAAGAATAATAGAATGAAAAGTGGCCACACCACAACATGCACGTACTCACCTGCCTGCCGTAGCCTCGCCTCCTATGTATAAAAAAAAAAAAAGAGAGAGAGAAATGGGACAAATAATGACTAGGACTGAAATTGACATTTGACATGAATGAAATGTTTGGTCTACAGGATTGGCTCATCTTCTGTTCTGCTGACCGGTCAGGAAATTGTCACTTCACTTGGAGTGCCTTTTCAAATACGCAATTACAGCGTTGCAATATTTGGGGAAAAAAAAATAAAAAGCCCATGGCCCATGTTATCACTGCATTTTTCCCCCTCTTCTTTATCTTATTTAAAGAGTAGCAAAAAAAAAAAATGCAACAATGAATGCGCATATCAAAGTGAGCGTGTAGATTTGAATTCAGGGGGGAAAAAAAAAAAAAAACGTCGACGCAGCCATTCCTAGATAATCTCCGGGCAGATATTAAGCGAGTGCCGCGATTCCGGGAGGGATGATAACTCAAACAAAGTTAATAAAAGTGTCCCCGGTTATCGCGGCGCACATATTGCCGGCGCGTCCTTAGGACGGGCGGCAATGCGCTTTGTGTTTTGGACTAAAATGAAGCTTGTAAATCTTCAAATCCATCAAAAGGCCCTGCTGCGAGCAACAATGCAGCCGCGCCGCATTCATTACGAGTCAACGGGAAGCAGGATGGAAAGCAAAAGGCTTCCCGAGCACGGGCGCGCATGTCAAATAAATAATGACGGCCGCATCGGCGTGTCGATATATGAGTCGCCGATCGGAGGGGAGCGGGCTGTGCGCGGCAACGCCTCGCAGGCGGAGATGAAGATGGAAGTGGGCTCTGATGGATGAGATGTTGGATCTGCTGTTAGCTTCGACGGGCTTTGCAAAAGAAGAAATAGGCGTTTTAAAAAAATGATCGCCAGAAATTGGCTGCTGGGAAAAAATGATCTCAGGGCAAAAAAGGTTTCGGGACCCCTGGGCTAAGCTAATAATGCTAAGGCGGATTAGCGTGCGTTTTACTTGAGCCGAGCCGTATGAAAGCACAAAAAAAAAGTAGACTGCGGTATGTTAGATGCTGGAAAAGTAGATCTTGGTGTTCCTGCACGCTTGGACTAAGCTAATATTGCTAGTGCCAATTAGCGTGAGTTGTACTTACTTGTGGTGCAGAGCTCTATAAAAGCATAAAAGGTGATCATGGGAGATTGGCCGCTGGAAAAGCAGACTAAGGGAATACAGTGGACCCCAGCCATACGAAATTAATCCGTTCCGGAGTTTGAATCGTGAGGCGAAATCATCGTATTGCGGGCAATAGAAACCTAAGCTAATTAGCTAACCCATGTAAACTACCCATGTACTAAGTGCTACTTATATATATAATACTAGTATATAATTAGATAACATCATAAATAAAAATATATATAAAGGACTTATTTATCTTTGGAGTGATGTTACTTGAGCTAGTTACAGCCATATTCCCTAGCGGTGCTAGCCTAGCGTAGTCTAGCCTAGCCTTGTTCGTATTTCTTGATTATTTCCAGCTTCGTTTCATACTAATCATCTTCTACTTCTCCCTTTAAAATTACTCTCAATCTCAGGACCAATGGCTAACCAATTAAAGTTTGAATAAATACGATATTGTAAGCACTCACACGAGATCAAGTCTTTAGCATGTTAGCATCTTAGTGACACCGTGACGCCGAACAATAGCATCTTAGTGAAGCGTTGCAGTGCAGGCAGTTTGAACAGTTCGAACAGAAAGTAAGAGCGATTACCTAAAAACGCCTGAAGAGGGAGGCAACACAACATAAACACAGCCAGCTCAACAGGTCATGACAGTATAAAGCGGGAAAAATATGTAGTACCCCACTTCGTATTGTGAAAAAAACATCAGCCAGCAGCGCCGTAACCCGGGTGTTCTTCAACATATTAAACCAGAAATTTGTATTTCCTGGATATAATCTGGGTTACTCCTCATCTGATGTGTTATTCCCAAAAAACCATAAGCATCCAACCAGCAGTTAGCGGCTAGCAATTTCAGACATTGTACCAATGGAGGAGTAAAAAGGAAGATCATCATGAGATTAACAAGAAGGGGGCAGAGGATTGAAAGGGTCTACACAGTATGTGTGAGAAGACCAAGGAAGCAGATAAATGGGACACATGGAGGGTGAAATAGCGCCAGAGAGAGAGAGAAGGTAACTGTACTTGACAGTCCCACAGGCCGCAGCCCTGACTCTGCGCTGGGGGATTGATTGGTTCTGTAATTAGCCTTTTCAAGTGTGCTGCACAACATCAGAGTGACTACTTTATCAAGCTGGCAGGATCTCTGCAGACATGCTATTTGACAGAGTCTCCAGAGGTCCCCTCGTTCAGGATGAGCCTGCCCGGGGAACTGGCCCTGACGCGATTGGATCCGCAGTTGCAACACGAGTCTTTACAGAAAACATCTTGTCCGAGTCAGCTCGTAAAGGCTGCCGGATGCGGTTTGGAGGTTCAGGGATTTAGCACGGGAAATTCACTTTTCGCAGTTTTGCTGAGATCTGAGAGCCCAAACAACCCTTCCTCTAAATGTTTATTCGCATAAAAGATAAGAAGACTTCTGAAACATACAGCAGATATGACCACGGTTATTAGACAATAACTTATATCACGAAGTATTGCATGTATTTGGAGATACTTACCCCAAATAACCATCCGTACGTCTTGAATATTTACGAGTTCATATCCAAGAAATGCGCATGCCTTTGGGAAATGCTTGAGAGTTATGGGTAATTCCTGGTTCTTTTGAAGAAATGGGATGAAATAATAATATTCCCTTCCGGCTAATTTCGCCTTTGCAGACAGGAACTGCATTCTCATCTGCAATCATCATGATTATCCAGATCTAATCATCATAAATTAAAAAAAAACACAAAAAAAACGAATGTGGGTACTGTATACCCTTAAAGTTTAAAGCCTCAGAATAGGTTTGTCATTATTTTTTCTTTCATATTTATGCTTAACTCATTCACCGCCATTGACAGCTACAAATGTTAAAGATTGCATTTTAACTCATTCAATGCCAGGGACGTATTTTCACATTTTTTTTTTTAAGAGTCTGGATTTTCAATCCCAGATACTTAAGTATCGATCTACTACTTAAGTATCTGGAGATTAATGTTGTTAGTGTACATAAATATTGATTTAATACTCTTTTAGTGTCAAGCGTTATCGGAAAAAGGAAACCTCTAGAAGGCCAGTATATTTAGCATTTTTACTCATTTTTCAAAGCCTGTGTGCTATATCGACGTAAATATGGGTGGTATCATTCGGAAGATTAATTTCCATTCCTTATTTTGAACTGCATGTAGGTAATACCGACATTGTATGTGTGGAAATACTGCCATCCGATGGTCACAGTTATCACTGCAGTGCTCAATTGGCTTATATTAGGTAATCATTAGTCAAGGGTGTCAGCTACCCCCCCCCCGTAAAAAAACATATTTCATGAGAATTTAATAATTTATTATTGTTATAACTATTTAACAAGACGAGTATTCTCATCCGTGGCACTGAAAGAGTTAATGGACTGGAAATAAATAAGAACTAATTCTCTGCAATTGGCGGTGATATATGCTAAAAATCCATTGTATGTGGTCTGGCAATGAATGAGTTAAATGGTGGGGATAGTATATTTACAGTACCAGTGAGAAAATTTGAAACATTCTCTAATTCCGTTTTTTCAGTTATAAACAAAAAAGAAACGCTGGATTGTCAATTAATACTCAAGTCATCAACATTATCAATAAATTATGATGGAATTATTTGGTAGACAGAAAATGTTAATCAAAACAGAATTTTATCGTTTGGATTCATCATAGTGGGCACATTTTGTACAGCTTTGCACGTTTTAGAGTTTTCTCACACTTAAAAACAGTTGGGTCAAAATTAAGCAAATAATTGCTTTTATGATACTTCATGGCCTAGAGTAACTTTCATTTCAGATCTGTGTATCTTCAAGAGTTAAAATCTTGAATTTTTTTAATCTCGTTAGGAGTACGACAACATGTGAGTGTGAAGGTGTTTTTAAAATTCTGACGGTCCGCATCTCCTTTTCATAAGTGTCCTTCCGCTGAAAGCAACTATTGTCCACCTTTTATGCATAATGCTACAAAGTACAGTATCTCTTCTTCAAAAACTGCAATTTGACTGAAGACATCTGTTATAATATTTTATGGAGCAAAGCAGGCCTATAAAAGCATCGTACAATCAAATATGGCAAAGCTGAGTACACTTTCTTTGGCAGATGGCGGCTTTCAACAACATAGCGAGTAAAAAAAGCAAAAAAAAAAAAGCACTGCTTATCTTTGGGAGAACCCTACACAATCAAAAATGTCAACGTGATACAAAACTACCAAAAGTGCACAATTCAGAAAGAAGAGAAGAAGAAAACAAAGAGCGGAAATGGAAAAATGGAAAACAACGCGAATACGGTGAGAGGGAGTGTCAGAAGACTGTGGTTTGCGAGGAAGAGGGTTCGCTGAGCTCGGCAACGTCTGAGCCGCGAAGCTCGGCCGTCGCGTTTGGTTGGCTTTCAGCACCGTTCACGCTTGAGCAGATTTGAACGGCAGAGCTGCGACTGTTGGGCTTTGGCGTGCTCGGCTCACCGCTGAGATCACAGTCTTGCCGTTTGTCAGCAGCCTCTGATTCCGCAGTCGCTTGCGGTTTCTTGTTCAACTTGGGCACCTTGCAATTTTTGTCGACTTGGCTGTACAGGTTGGCAACGGATCTCTCGATGTCTGCGAGATTCGGGAGGTTTTTGAGGATCCCTTTGAGTTCGCGATTTCCCGTCTCGGCCCGCGACGCCACGGAGGGGGAGTGGAGCTTGCGTTCCGAAACGGGTCGGAGCGAGGACACGGGCGGTAAAGACGTCGGGACGAACTGCACGACCGGGCGAGTCTGGTCGATGGAGGGTGACGGTGGGGGAGGGAGAGGCGGGGGAGGCGGGGGGACAAACTCTTTGTGAGCGGGGGAAGAAACAGAGGCTCGGCGGGGAGGCGAGGTCTGATTGGTAGTGTCCTGTTTCTGAACATCAGGGGTCGAGGGTGGAGGGGGTGAAGGTGGAAATGAAGGCGGATCGGGACTCAGGGAAACGGGGGGCGAGGGTGGAGTTTTTGGCCGCTCCGGAACAGGAGGCGGCGGATTTTCCGGCGGGTCAGGTATGATCTCCACGTGGATCTCACACGGCTGCGCCATCATGTAATTAGAGATGCTGGAGCTGAACTTCCTGAGGAGAGGTGGAGTGGATTTCTGGTTAGAGAGTGACCAGGTCTCGTCTCCCTGGGTGACGATAATATTTGGGGGTATGTCCCTGCCGAAGGATGAGGGCAAGTCCATAAGTGACAGGAGGGTATCTGAGGACACCTCCAGTACATCTGTGCCCTCTTGGTCCCTGACGAGGATTGGGGAGAGCGAGCCTTGGCTATTCTGCAGGAGGGCCTGCTGCTCAAACTGCCTGGCTTGCTCGCGGACTGACATTTTAGTTTCAAAGCTTCCGCTCGACGGGCGGAGGCCGGAACCCTCCGTTTGTCGCCCGTGTCTCATGGCACTTTGGAGCATCCGCAGCTCCCAGTCGGACGGGTCCATGAGCGCTTGCCTCCGAGGTGCTTCGTTCGTCTCTGCGTGAATGCGAGCTGGCATTGTCCAGGCGCACCCTGACCATTCAGAATAAGGAGCAGAAAAGGAGCATCGATTTCTGTGAGGGCGTTTTCTTCCTGCGTAGATGTCAGGGCTGCCGAGGTGACTATTGTGATTGTACACAGGGTTGTGGGTGGTGAGAGGGTTGCGGTCAGAGAGGAAGGTCACGTTGCTCTCCGATTTGGGTAGGTTGACACGGAGCGCTCCGTTGCTGTGGGCTGCAAGGGCGCGACAGGCAAAGGTACTAAGAATCCTTTGGTGGTCAGCCTCCTCAATGACAGACTTTTTAGCCCTGGTCCAGAGAGGGTGGTGCAGAAGAAGGAAAAATAAAGACTTGAAAACAATTGACAGTGATGTCTTCAGGGAGGGAAAAGCTTAGGAAAAAGGAAGAAGGAAAAAGCTAGTGCTTGATTCCTGGGTGACTGAAGGTTGAGACTACTCGACTAATCTGAGATAAAATAAAATATCACGTTTCTAAGATGGACAGGAATGGGTTGATGACCGGTTTGACAGTTTAACATTGTTAAATAAAATCAAGGAAACAATGCTGTTTGTCATTAATGAGCTTTTTGTTTTTACATCTAAAGAGGGCAAAATTTGCTACTTGCAATAATGAGTCAATGCGCCGTCTCTTTGAAGATAATTAGATGCACATCTGTTTTTTTCTCTTTCTGTTCTAAAAATAGCTCACTAGTGATGGGACACAGTGACTTGCTAAGCTTAAAACGGAATAAGAACAATAATTTGTTTAAATTTTACATGGTACATGTATCTTAATGTACCAAATATTCAGTATTTCTTTATTAAGTTACAGAGCTGTAATCCAATTCCTATGATAGCACACATGGTGATCATTCTGTCGGAGTATACATATTTCTTGTTTTTGTATTAGTACACGGCTATAACTTTAGATTAACATCACATCACAATTACCAACACAAACTTAAAAAATGATCAGAAAATTAAACTGTGCAATGGATTACCTCTATTTCCATTGGGTATCAGTAACATATCAAAAATTCCTGCTCGTAACGCCTCCGCATTGTCAGAGGATCTGCGGCAAAACCTACATCATTCCATACTTGAAGGATGCAGTGCCATTGCCCAAAACACTGCGAGGTGCGAGGATAGGACGAGATGAAGCAGAGGCTCGAGGAGAATCGTTTGGATACGTTGGATAAAAGGCTTTCTCTCCGGGTTCATGTTATTAAAGGTCACACTAATCAAAAGCATACCTGAAAGCTATCAGCTACAAGGGGAATCTAGGCTCCTGTGATAGGTTTTGTGAATTTTTGATGTGGAGATTACTTACTGCAGTCTGAATCCAGAGAGACAGAGGGAAAAGACATGACGGCAAGGACAGAAAGCAGACAGTAAGGCGACAGAGGGAGAGGCTGGATGTCTTTTCGGTACACGGTATGAGGAGCCATATGAGGTAACACAAAGGTGATGGAGCCTCGGGACCACTGGTGACAGTTGACATTATTGCGATGCTTAAAATGTTGGACCGGACCAAAGTGGAAAAATGCATCGTAAGGCTTTTTCTCATTCTGTTTCTTAACAATGGACATATATACCGCTTAGTCTGACAACTACCAAGAGATGTCACACATCCAAAAGTTTGAATCCCGGGGAGTTGAGCAGAACTGGCCAGAGAGGCAGCAAACTAACGAGCAGAGCGTAGGGCTTAATGTGAAAATGAAACAACAAACTTGTATGAGGCTGCTGCAGCAAATCTGAATGAACCTTCACCACTTATTTTGCTAATATTATAAGCTAAGAAAACACAATCATATGTAGCCACACAGTTTATTATAATATTAGCAAAATAAGTGGTGAAGATTCATTCAAATTTGCTGGAGCCACGCACAACACAGCTAGCTCGAATTAGCTAGCAAACGTACAAAATATGTTTCGAATAGCTACCTAGATGAGCCATCTAATGCACATTTTTTTAGCTAGCTAGCTAGTTATATCCATCTAATGTATGAATTAAATTAGCGAGAAAGTTAGTTACCTGAGAGCTAGCTAGTTAGCTAGCTATTTTTGCTTGATAGCTAGATAGATAGCTAGATAGATAGCTAGCTTGATAGATAGATAGATAGATAGATAGATAGATAGATAGATAGATAGATAGATAGATAGATAGATAGATAGATAGATAGATAGATAGATAGATAGATAGATAGATAGAAAGCTCGATAGATAGATAGATAGATAGATAGATAGATAGATAGATAGATAGATAGATAGATAGATAGATAGATAGATAGATAGATAGATAGATAGATAGATAGATAGATAGATAGATAGATAGATAGATAGATGTTTAGCTAGCTTTCTAGCTAGCTAGCTAAGCATGTTAGATAGATAGATAGATAGATAGATAGATAGATAGATAGATAGATAGATAGATAGATAGATAGATAGATAGATAGATAGATAGATAGATAGATAGATAGATAGATAGATAGATAGATAGATAGATAGATAATGTCTGTAATCAGTAGAAAGGAAAAAAAACATTAAATCTACTTATATGAGGTAATGTAGGTGAGCCTGAGAAGATGAGACAACGTTAAAATAGCAAAAGTGAGAGCTTAATTCGTCACTTGTTTTGAGTTAATGAGAGCCCATTAGCGCTTGGGCGTGGTTGTATATACGACCTGATGGGATATGCTTTAAAAATGGGTGTCAGGTGTGACTCACATGCTGCTATCGCCGAGCTCTTCGTAAAGGTTGGCCCCCACGGCGCTGGTGGGTGGTGCCTTGCCTCCTGGCGGCAAAGCCATTTGAATCCTGGCGGTTTTGGCGCACTCCGCTTGTCGCCTATGAAAGCATAAACAATCCCATCACCAAAATAAATGCTATCCTAGCAAACACATTCGATATTAAAAAGCATATTAGTGCGTAGGTATTAACATTAATCAGGAAGCTCAGTTGATATTATGTTGATTTACCGTTCGAAACTAATGGGATTTTATGCTTGAAAATAAAGTACTTGGCGAAACACTAACCTGCTAACCCGTACATTATCCCGATACCACTGTGTGTATTTTGTGCAAATCTCAAGCTCTTATAAGCTAATGATTAATTCAGAACACTTGATCTTTTTTTAGCTCTAGAATAAACAAATGAACTTGAAAAATTATGAATGGAAAAAATTACTTACTCCTTGAACCTGGTTTCGAGGATGGCCGGAAGAGAGGAGAGAGAGGAGGTTGACAGAAGTAGGGGGGGGGAACAAAACATGTTATATCATTTGCCATGAGTTTGATTCATCGTTAAAATAAACAAAAAATGGTGGCAGGCAACCAATGTCTAATTATTGTACGTAACGCGTTTCTATGAGAGCGTGTCGGTGACATGTGTGAGAACTACATTTGAATTATGTCCATGACATAACATGGCGTTTTCTTTCAAACATTTTTAAATATACGACTCCAAAACTTCATGTATATTCATCCCGATATTTCTTCGTGATTTGCACATTCAAGCGGGCCATGCTGTTTGTGTGCAACTGTGTGGGGGCGACATGATTAAGTGGCGTGACGACGCGCTGCGACCGTCACAACCGACTGTAGGTATTCATTACAAATGAGCGTTAATTAATTTGCTTTCCCAAAGCGACATTGTGAAGATGAGGCCAGCAGTGTGCAGTCAGCATGTATAATGACCCAAAAAAAAAAAAAAAACAACGAACCACCGAGCAAATAGAGCTTGATCTGAACGTTGTTTCTATTATTTATAACCGGTACGCGTTGTACTCACTGCTTGTAAGTAACCATGACGATGAGGATGGCGGGGATGCAGCAGAGGATGATGATGATAGCGAGCGCGAGGAGAGCCCCCTCCGTGTAGCCCACGGCTTGGGCGGCTTTCTTCACGCTCGCCACGATGTCAGGCGAGCGGATCTCCAGAATTCGGCCACCCTCGCCCAGGTAAGGCTGGAACTCCTTGTTGATTTCCAGAACGTTGCCGTCCAGGAACCTGTAATGAATACCGTGCACGTAAATATTACATAAGATATTTGCAAGGAATCCATGGAGGCAGGATGCTACTGTAACCATGTGTTTTGTTCTCACAGTATTCGTACTATTAGCGTAATAGCAAATATATAGCAACCTAGCTATATATATATATATATATATATATATATATATATATATATATAAATATAAAAATATATTTATAAAAAAAATATATATATATATATATATATATATATATATACATATTCATATATATATATATATACATATTCATATATATATATATATATATATTATATATATATATATATACCCGAGGACTCCCTGTATACATATATATCAGTGCCCCCACCACCCCAAAAATTTGCTGTGAGTGTCACCGATCATTTCACATATGTCGTAATCTCAGTTCATTTCCTTGCGAGATTTACCCCGGTGATGTCGTAAAATAAAACGAGCCTTTTATATCGGTCTCCCCGAGTTATTTGGAAGAATATCCAACGTGTGACAGCAGGGTGAATACGCTGCCACAGTCAGTTAGCATCTTTTGGGTTTTTCGAAAGGTGAATAAATGAGTGCAGATGAAGGTTATTAACTCATCTCCCGTCTGAGGTATTATAATATTCAAAGTGACATATCATATTCATCAAAGCTAAACTCTGTTTTTTAAACTTTTGCATATTATTTAAAAAGGATTGAGGACCTTTTCATACAGTAAATCTGTTTCAGTTCATTGTATTTTATATGTATTTTCCCATATGTTCATCTTTATGATAATTACATCCTGAAATTTGCAGATATTTAAGTTTGCTTTTCAATGTCATGAATCCTGGATTTGAAAAACCTGTTCCTGATTCCGGCAGAAGCTCTACAGTATGCACTGTAAATGAAAAAAAAAAAAAAAGTTCGAGCTCAACACTGTCTCCAACTGCCAACCAAGGACCTGTTTTCCCCTGATAGGCACAAAAATGTCTTGTAAACACTTTCTGTTTGCTCTGCTAGAATGCAAGCGTGGTCCCAAAAAAAAACAAACAAAAAAAGACACACACACACACAATCACGCTGTGCCACACAGACGCTGGGAACACTGGGCCAATCTTTTGACTGATACACTAAGAAAACAACGGAAATATATTGCTGGTTTTATTATAAAACAGTAGCAGTGAGAGAAGAAAAATAATGGGGCCGATATTTTTGCTGGACTATATTACGGGTTTGAAATATAGCAAATGACAGTCATTAGCAGGGAGGAAAATTCTATCGAGAGAGCTGCATTAATGTCAAAAATAAATGAATTACTGTCATTGCTTGTTTTCAGGGGAAAAATTGAGAGCCATTTAGAAACCCGACCTGAAACTAATGCACTAAGGACAAATTATAACATGAAAAATAATAACATGATTTTGTTACACAACATTTATCATTGTTTTCCCCTACTAATTCCTGTGTGATAGATGGACCTCGTAGGAGAACACAATATCCAAATGATCATAAACCTTATTTTTGGATTAGGTTGTTACAGTTGAGTGACAGTGATTTTAAACGGAAATATCATGGAAAATTATGTTTGTCAACTTGTGGAATGCATGTACTGCAACAGTGCTGTCCATGAACAGGCAAATGTTTTGAACAATATTAGAAGTTGGCCTCAGCCATGGAACGGCAGGTGTGTAGATTAACAAATTAAAAAAGGCTTACTGGTGAAAAAAGCAAGGCAAGCATGAATCTTGTCAGAAAGGTTAAAACAAGACCATAACCGAAATGCAAAAGGGGCATAAATACACTCAGCCGGCTTACTTGAAAAGCTCCTGGCGCGAAATGGCCCTGTTTGTAAGCGGGTCGATGGCGTACACCATCAGGTCCGATTTGCTGTAGTCCTCCAGCTCGAAGCCGTCGCCGTGGCGCCTCGGCCCGATGGCCTCCACGATCACCTTGGCGCCGGGGATCTGGTCTTGGACGTGCCGCTCCAAGATACTAAAAATGCCAGAATGCAATCAAAAAGCAATCAAGTAATTCCAAAGTTCATCAAACCGCCATTAGCTTCCCGATCAATTTAACCGTTCCTGGCACGGCCTATCCAGCAAATTTGGCAGTGACCCTGCTACGATTAGGGTGTTGACTTTTTAGGGAGGAAATTCGAAGCTTCTCGCAACTGGTCTTTGCCAACGCTGATAAACCGCGCGAGCATCCGGACAAAGGAAAAAGAACAAGGCCGACGCGGTGAGATCTTTGGAATCAACTATTAACACCGATTTGCCTTTCAAATAGCCTCATTAGGCCAAAACTGCGAGTCTCCCGAGCAGCCAACGGATGCTTCGCCGAATGGCTCTCATTAATTAATTTGGACAGGGACGGAAGAGACTGTATTATCCACTCAACCGGGTCATGGACCAAAACCTTCGCTCGCCTGATTGATATTTCTTTAAGAAGAGTCAAGAAGAGTTTGTTTGGTGAGTCGGTGTTATTTCCAGTCATTTTTTCCAGAGTCAAATTTATATGCGGAATTAGTCATCACCTTAAAACTAATACGGCTCGTATCTTTGTGGGTAGAACTGATGGAGAGGGTGAGATTCATTTTTTCGGAGGGGGTGGGATTGGGGGTGTCTTTTCAAACAGGGAAAACAATTAAATGGAAGTCGCACCGGAGGGCAAGCAAATGTTCCGGAAAATAAAATACCGATTGGATATGGGCGGATGTGGCGTTATGATGATGCATCCGGCAAATGATATTTGTGTTTCTTTCGCTAACTTGTTACGCGGTAACTTTGCTTCTTGTAAAATTAGGGTAGTGATTAAGTCACAATGCAATTTGAATTTATAATTCATGTCATTAGTGTGATAATAGTTTGGTGTCACTACTGGAGGCGGCGTTGAATTATTCTGAAAAACAAAGTCAACTCGAGAAAGTTGAGCTATATGCACTAGCCGAGCCACAAAACAGGAGTTCGGAACATTCAAAAATGGATTTTACCAATCTATTAGAAAAATATATTAAATTTTACCCATTTATTATAAAGGTGAGTTTGATGACTTATTGCGTTTTGTGTAAAGATCTAGCATACATATTTTTTGCCGATACAAAATGTCACATATGCCATATGAGAATTTGGTTTTTGTTTGTCATAGCTTCTGAGTATATCTGTTTATGTAAGATAATTTCATAATTTTGTACGTGCTAGATGTGTGGTGTTGGTCATAAATAGCCGTAAGATCATAATTTTAATCTTTAGCGTTATCGGACAATAATCGAACAATTTGTGTCATCGCTCTTGTTCCTCATTGTTGCTATGATTCGGTTGAGGCTAGCAATGAACGAGATTAGCCTATAGCTTTAAACTTCAGGCGGAAGAGCAAAGGAAAAAAAAAAAAACATTTCAGAATTCCCTCACTCGCCGCGCTGATCATAAGTCAGATTTTTATAAAATTTGCTAAGTATACCCAAAACGATATCTTTTTTAACATTAACAGAAGAAAAAAAATCTATATAAATGAACTTACAACAACTCTTAACTGTTTTTTGTTTTTTTTTAACAATGTTTATACAGGTTACAGGTTAGTCCAAAACCGAAAAAAATAACAAAATCGCTAGTCATTATTTTATTGCAATTGCACTTCACATGGCAAAAATAAAGCCTTTTCCCTGGGGTCGGGGGTCATATGAGTGAACACAACATTTTGGAGTAGACCAACAGAAATCAGTGCATTACTTAATATCTTACCTTAAGAATGGTCCTTTGTCTCATTTTTATCAAATGATTAATGACTACAAGTTTAATGACTTCTTGTAGTTATTCCCCAAACCTCAACACAATATTGTAAATATGGCAGAACCAGGTAAGTGAAATTAGATAATTCCCCGTTGTACACCTAAATGTATGGAAATCAGCGCATATAGAAAATGAACACAAAAATGCATCCTTACCTTATGAGCTGCTCCCTATTCTCTTCCACCAAAGTGGGCGGGACGGTTGACACAATAACTTGCATGTCCAATGCGTTGACCACAGACACCTGCCAGGTCACAGTAAAAAAAAACAAAAAAACATGGAAATGTCAAAAAAAAGTTCACAATATCATGCACCCTCAAATTGCCGCCTCGTAATATCGAGCGGTCCAGGATTTTCCCTCCCTTGCACCCAAAATTTAATTCTGAGAGCTCCTCCGCAACACTAATAAGAACAAGCGCCTCAGACGACGAACGGTTACAAATAAGTACAACAGCCTGTGGTAAGCAAAACAACAACAAAAATTCACAAATAAATTAAAAGACTAACTACGAAATCTCTTGCTCGATTTCCAAGCAGCTTCTCGCTAGCTTTTTCCCCACATTCTGCCTTGTTAGGAGCTCGTTAGCCTGATGCGTTGTGTCGGAAAAAAAAAAAAAAAAAAGTATGTCTGGGAACTGGGGCAAAGAATAGCGTGATGCGGCGTGTGAGATTATTGAGGAAAAGTGCACACAGGGTTTGAAAGAAAGCCAAACAGACAATTTTCCTGTGCCTATTATTTCATCCCATGCACGGCGCAGATTGTCCCGCTGACCTTAACGCAAAACAGCAGGTGGAATGTTCTTTGTTTGAGCTTTTCCAGCCCAGACAAGGCGCATTAAGTCTAATCTATAGAAATAGAGAAGTTTCTATAGAAGCTAGCGCTGCCGAGATAAAAGGAAGCCAAAGCAACATATTTTTGAAATGTCAAGTGGTTTACAGCTAAGCAAGTTCAAACTGAGAAGAGGAATGTTGGCAGAACATCCATTGGCATAGACCAATTTGTCAAAAATAGTGAAGTAGCCGAAAAAAAATGAGGTTAAGTGCTTTTGAGTTGTCTCCATTCGACCTAAGAAAGTAGATTATTATAACTTTTTTTTTTTACTTTGTATTCATTGTATTTTTTAGGACCAATTGATATTTGGGTATAGGGCAATAGAATTGGACCACTTGGTGATTTAAAAAATTATATTTTTGCTTTTTGTTTGTGTTATGTTCTCTGGTTTTGTAGAGTTTTCTGTTATTTTCGGTTATAGATGTTTACTACAGCCACCCCCGGGGTTACGGCGTCACTGGCTTACGTTTTTTCACGTTTAAGGGCATCAACGACTGCCATGACCTGTGGGGCTGGCTGTGTTTATGTTGTTTTGCCTCCCTCTTCAGGCGATTTTAGGTAATTGCTCTTATTCTCCGTTGGCGTCAAACTGCCTGCGCTGAAACGCTTCACTAACATGCTGATCTGCTATTGGGCGATGTCACGGTGTCATTAAGATGCTAACACCCTCAAGACTTGATCTCGTGTGAGTGCTTACAATATCTTATTTATTGTGCATTTTCGTGCTTAATTCAAACTTTAATTTGCTAGCCATGGGTCCGGAAATTGCTAGTAATGTTAAAGGGAGAAGTAGAAAATGATTACTATGGAAAAGAAGCAGGAGATAATCAAGAAATACAAAGCTAGGCTAGGCTATGCTAGCCTTGCTAGGGATTATGGCCATAAGTAGCTCAAGTCAACATCACACAAAGGTAAATAAAATATAATTTTTCCTTTATATTTTTTATTTAAGATGTATATTACATACAATATATAATAATAACATATATCATATACATGTAGCACTTACTGTACTAATTTTAATATGTATATACAATTTTAATGGTTTTATTTGGGGGTTTATACGCATTAGCTAATTTTTGTTTGCCTATATATGTTGAGTTTTGCTCGTCAGTATAAAGGAATATTGTGACCCATGTCGTGATGAAACCAAAAGCTATATGAGCAAATGCATGAAGTATTTCTCAAGGTGGAGACTCACCACCACGTCAGCGCTGCTGCTCAGACCCTCGCCGTAGTCGTCAGTGGCGATGACCTCAAAACTGAAGTAAGACCGCCGCATGTTCCGGAACATGATGGCCGATTTGATGACGCCGGTGTACGTCTCGATAACGAAGCTGTCCTGGCCTTCTGCCGTCGGCGGGATGATGAGACGGTACGCCATTGCGCTAAAATTGCCCGTGTCTTGATCTGTAGCCTGGAATTAATGAATACATCAATAAAATCAACTTATTATTTTCTTCATGTGTTAAACCATTCAAAAAATTCAATTGTAAGCTTAAAAATAACTTTAATTGACTTATTGGACCTATGGGCAATATAACACTTTATAACACTGTATAATGGCAATTTAAATTGTAACTTCATTTACAGTTTCAGTTAGACAAGGAATTGAATTTTAATTTAATTGTACACTGTGTAACGGATCTGATTTTTTTTTGTTATTTAAATTGTATGTATTGTTTTAAAATAATACCATGTTCCCTCCTTACATCGGAGTTTGGCATCATTTTATGACGGATTTTCAATTATGATAATAACTTTTTCCATTGTAGGTTGACCCATGTTATTATAGTAACGCACATATAAAGCACATATTATCAATATATTTAGATCGTTACTAGATCCTTAATTCACAGGAATTGTTGTGTAGGTAAAAGTTGCTAAATGCCACTAGAATCGTTAGATAGGTATGTAATGAACCACTGGGATGCAATTTCTAGTCATAATTTCGACCATTCCACTGCCATTTTTTCTAAATCCGAGGGACGCATCGTCCCGACGGGAGTTAAAGGGTTAAATCAAAATGTCATTGTTTATTTGGGGGAAATTTTGTGCGACAAAGTCACCAACGGTAACCGTACTTTGTATTGTTATCGGTGAGTACTACGATCGGTATCGGTTTGGAAATAAGTGGTATCAAAGATTTCTTATCATCATGAAGTTCTGCCTCCCGTGATTGAAAATGATCTCGGTGTCTTTACGCGCTTTTTTCCCCCTCTCCGCATTCCATTACCCGCACTTCAAAGTTTCATAATGAGGTAAAAAGTTCAACCCCTGGAAAGCTTTAATTCTGCCGAAAATTGATTGGAATTGTGAAGGCCAAAGGAGCTCCCGGAACGGATTGCATTCCATTTGTGAGGGCGCACTAATTCAATGAGCCGAAGACTTACGGGGCAAACGCTCCGATTATTAATTCCGCGGTATCGTACGACGATGCCTTAATTGAGAAGGGGATGCCGAATCGAAACAAGAATAATTAACAAATACAACTTGAAGCCATTTCATACCAAAAAAGAAGAACGCCTTGGAGTGATGGGGGAGATAATTGCTTTTTCCCCTACGCAGGTGTCGAGGCGATACATTAAGTGGCTGACGGAAGAAGAGTCGCAGCCGCGGGCTCTTGTGTTATCTCCATCTCGCGCAGTTCCACCTGGCTGCCGCAGATTGTTCCAACGGGACTTCTTGTAATAGATTACTCGGAAGCCCGAGTTTCCCCCTTATGATTAAATTCTCCTCATGCATCTTTTCCATCGCTCATTTAGCCCTTGTGCACACACACTTTGCAAACTACGCGTTGCATTTTTTCCCTGAGTTTATAAATGGCGTCATAATTAAAGTGTTCTAATTATTTATTATGTTTTCCTTCAACCACTCCATTTTTTTCAGTGAAATCAGTTCAATCCATACATAGAGTATGTAGATTACATTTATTAACACCCAGAATAAAAATTGAAAAATGCTATGGTCTGTCTGTAGCCTGTGAAGTGACGATGACTAAGCGGTCTCTACCGCCACCTACTGTCTCGAGGTGAAACACAAGTCAATAGTTTTCTGTTTGCTGACATAGTTTGACCGCCGCTCAACGGAATGTTGCAAAAATCGCAGGGAAATCGATGTCATAAAACCTATTAAAACCTATTAAAATGCATCGTAAAAATTGTAATTATAATGGTTCCATATGGTCCAAAATTTGGACAATGATTATTTTTGTACACAAAATCTCGCACGTTCAGCTGCAATCACATTGAAACATCAGAATCATCGCGTTTTGAAATTTGAATCATCTGCTAGAAATTCAATTTTTTCCCATTTATGCTGTTATGATATAAAAAAAAAAAAAAAAATCAAAGGAATTTCCATAATTTGTAACATAATGCCACAAGGGTTAAGTGAAAGAGCGTTGAAAAAAAAGTATGGATTAAAAACATCTTCAAAAGAAGCTTCCAATTCGTAGGCAGCCTCCACTCCATTAAGCTAGTCCATCTACTAAATGTGATGGAAAGTGAAAGTGGAGAAAAACCTCGCAGGCACAAAATCCGAGTGGCGACTGAGCTCAAACACAGGCATCAATTCTCGGCCGTGTCGCAAGTGACACTGATAAATAGCAGCAATCTCGTCTTTTTCCCCCCTTGCTATTGATGGAAGAGGGGAAGGAACGAGGGGACCGCGCGGAAGGCCGCAAACACGCCAGATAATAACATTGGAAGGAAGGATGCAGATCGGCACCGTGCAGAGAGAAAGAGTGACGCGTTTTGAAAATTTGAGTCTGAACTTAGATAATGCAGGATTAAAAGATGAAATATTACAAAATCAATGCAATATATACGTGCACCTTTTTTCTCCACTGAAATGAGTAAAAATTCAAATGATCAAATGTGTTTCATTTCAACTGCCATCGTGCTGCTCTTACTGATGTGTGCACCTTGGCCACCAGGGGGCAGTAAATTGCAGTTTAAGACTAGACCAATATTGCAGATTTTGCATTGCACAAATATCAACATTATAACATTACAACAGTGGGGGGCATATCGTATATTTTCCTCACCACTATCTTGAGTACGGAGCTGAAGATCTTGGTGTCCTCCGTCACGCCGCCGATGTAGAGCTTCCTGGTGAAGACAGGATGGTGGTCGTTCTCATCGCGCACCTCCAGGAACACCTTAGCTGTGTTGGCTGTAACAAGACAATCGTGATTTCAAAACATACTTTTTTCATCATAAATAATTGGTTCAGAAAATGGAACGATGGATTCATCAGTCACTCATTGGATTTCTACATGTATGTCTCCAGATTTGCGGTGACTTCTATGTGGCATGTGGAAGTTTTTTCCAGGCTTATACTATGGCCCTCGTTGGGGAAATGGCTCAAGTCTTGTTTTTTTGGGTTTTTTTTTTGCTTCTCCCCTATCGCGTGTTTTTTCTCGGGGGTTCTTGGCGAAACATAAGTCCTCAAGGGCCGCAATCCTGCACTATAAGGTGCACTGTATTATAAGGCGCCTAGAATAGAAGCTACAGTAGTGTCTTTGCTTGCGTTATGCAGCCACTAGATGGAGCTATGCTAAAGGGAATGTGAGCAAAACAATCAGATGTCAGTCAAGGACATTAAGACAATCAAACATGAAGAATGGGGGAAAATACCTGTTGATTACATTAAAAGACCAATCAATGCCAGGGCCAATCAAGAGTTTAAAAGAAAATAATTATGTTTCAATTGAATATTTATATTCAAATCTTTTTGAAATCAAATTGTAACCCCCAAAAAAATACAGTATAATGTTTTTTTTTGGGTTTAAAAACAGTTTCTGGATTCATTTTATGAAATTGTGCTTTCTTCTACAAAATATAAATTGCTTCAATATTGAAGCATATACTGTATAGCATATCAAAATTTCAAACAGCTATATAACTGAAATACAGGGGTAAAAATGGAAGAATTGACATGGTGATGAATTTTTTTATTTTTTCATCCCCCAAAAAAGGAAACTTGCATTTTATGCACTGTACAAGGCGCACCGCATGATAAGGCGCCACAAAAATTAAGGCTTTTAGGTGCACCTTATAGTACGGAAAATACGTTAACTCAATCTGAAGCAGTGGGAAGTTTTTATATACATCAATTTCTGGAATTTTGAAATATTGAAAAAAAAAAAAGAATTAAAAAAAAAAAAAAAAAAGGGGTTTTCCAAACTTTTGACAAGTACTTTTTTGGTCAGTTCCGTAAACTTGTCAAGCGTTTCCAAACTTTTGATTCTCCCAACGCCACCAATTTGCGTAAGTCTTCGGACATCATGACCTGACACATCCGTTTCTCGCTCGCTCGCTGATGGGCCCCACATCGAGCGTCATAAACACATCCGGGGGGATAATCAGAACCGCCGCCGATCGAACGTTACATCATTTGAACTGAAAATGGCGGTGTCACTATCATTTGGCCACGCTCGTCACAATTTCAAATCATTTCCCGTGTCGCACGGCTGGCGGGCATCTCGTTACCGGCAACGTTGTTATGTGATATCGTTTTTTGCTTTTGCAATTATTCAACTATTATCTTAAATCTATTGGGGAGGAAAAGCTGAAATTTTAAGAAAATTAAACGAGATACGGTTTATGAAATTAAAACCAGAAAAGTCGTTATGAGGAGAAAGTTTTAAAACATTTCCAAACTCAAGTTATTTTGAAAAGAAAAGGTGTCATTTTACGTTCATAAAATGGGAATAATCCGGGGAGAAAGTTGCAATTTAATTTCATGAACTAAATTGTCATAAATGAAAACGTCAGTTTTAAGTGGTCACGATATTACAGGGACGTAAATCGGAAAATTTCAAGAAAAATAAAGTTGCGGTATGAAGTCAAATTTGTAAAACCACACAAGCATGAAGTTAGGACACTATGAGGAAAAAGTTGAAATATTACAAAAATAAAGTTATATGTGGAAAAGGTGTAATTTCACGTTCATAAAGTTGTAGTGACAGAGTAAAAGTTGAATGAATTTTAGAAACAAAATTGTTAAATTCGAAAAAAGTCATTTTTTACATTGTCACGGCAATTTTTTACAATTGTAAAATGATTTTTTTTTTAAATATGCATGTTTTTATCAAAGAAAGTGCAATTTTGTCAAATAAATCCAGAAACTGTTTTTGAAAAAACAAAACAATATATTTGAAGGTTTTTGGTTGCAATTTGAATAAAAAATGAAGTTTGACATTTAATTGAATCAAGTTTTTTAACGTAATCAAGAGCTATTTTTCCCCCCATTCTTCAATCGGTACTCTCCACAAATCATCTTCATTTTTAATTTCTGATTATTTTGTTGTCATTCCCTTTAGCGCAGCTCCATCTAGTGGATGCATAATGTAACCGCACCCACTACTGTAGCTTCTATTCTATGCGTCTTATAATGCGGTGAGCCTTATATATGAAAACCATTTTTTTTTAATTGGTTATTTATTGAAGGTGTGCTTTACAATCCCGTGCGCCTTATAGTACAGAAAATACGTTAAGTTTCCATGCGAAAATAACAATTAATTTAGTATGAGAGCTGTTTTTTAGACACTTCTTTAGCTAATCACCTAAAAATAACAAAATAAAAAAAAGACAAATACCTGGGACTGAATGTCCGGATTTAAAAAAAAATACTGTACTGTACTTAATTGCGAAAAACGCATCACGAAGCAGTACAAGTCATTTGCACGTTCAATGGTTCATTTAGCGCTATTTTTGAAAATACTTCTTGAGTAGTCAAAAAGATTGGTGGGAGCCCGCAACGAGGGGCGACGCGCTCTCATCTTAGTTGGAGATCGCTTCTAACGACGTTAGCGCCAGGAGCTCGTTCGGTTTCATCCGACGGCATTAGAGTCAATAATGAGGCCCACTCGCTTTGATCAATGACGATATTACGCGTCCCCCCCCCCCCCCCCCAATAAGCAAATCAGGAAATCAACAATTGAAATTGGCCGAGCAAACAGTAGGGAAGTCGAGTCTCGGTGAGCTCGTGGAAATGATGATGAAATATTATCCGAGGCGACTGGGGGTGGAATTCCAATCAGTCTTGGAAAAGTTCGCGCCGACGAAAACTTTCAACAGGCCATCATTAAAATATGCAAATCGTGCAAAGAAATTTTTGAAGGTCAGCCCAAACTGAAGGAAAACACACAAACACAGCGACACATACAAATTTAATTTGTACTCTGACCAAGCTCATTACTTAATTTACTTGTGCAGAGGTGACTTGAGATATGTTTCTTTTTTAATTAGTGATGGGCGATACGGCCAAAAAATAAAATCTTTTTTTTTTTTCGATTTTAATGCAAGAAATAAAACCAATAACCATTTCAAGGTCTAATTTATTAAAAAAAAATCCTGTGAATTATATTTGGGACATATATTGAAAAAAAAATATATCTATATCTATTGATCTCTCTCTCTCTAATATTTAATATTATTATTCATATAAAATTAATACCTTTAAACACACATTTTTCTACTTGCTGTCGACTGTAAATGACATCATGGTTTATGGAACAAAAAATGTGATTGGTCGTGAACCAGAGGCTTCAGTGCGAGTGATGTCATCTTTAGTCGACGGCAAGTAAAAACGCATGTCTTTGTATTCATCGTATGCGGAACGTAAATTCGCAATCGAGTTAACTCCTTCAATCCCAAAGACGTAATTTTACGTTTTAAAGAGTCCAGACATTCGGGTATTTATTTAGATTTTTTTCAAATATTTTAAACTGTTAAGCTTAAAAAGTGTCTTAGACTAGCTGGGACTCAATGACTGGTACTCTTTCTTGACTAAAAAAATAACTTTTTTAATGCTAAAAATGGCTTCATAAGTAACTCATTCAATTCCAAAGACATATTTTTACGATTTTTAAGTTTTTGACTAAAAAATAAGCCTAAAAACGTCTTGCACTGAATAAAATAGAAACTAAAATAATGTTACTTTAAGTTACTTTTGTACCCAATGTAAATAGTTATATTAGTACTTTAATAATAAGCTACTTCGGTACGAAAGTACTAGTTGAAAAACCTAATTGATTTATTAAATTATATATATATATATATATATATATATATATATATATATATATATATATATAAATCAGTTACTTAGTTAATACTGTACCTAATGTAAACATGTTTACATTAAAGCATCCTGCATTCTGATGTAGTTGTTTTTTTTTTTTTTAAATCTATTTCATTTGATTTATTGCCCACCTCTTTAAATTTAGAATAAATGAAGTTATTTAACCACCACACAATGGCTAGTAGCCCGAGCACTCATAAATCAAGGTACCATTGCATGATCACTTACCTAAATGTGTACAAAAGCAAAAATCTCTTAACCTGGAGGTTACGGAGACAAAGAAAGAAAGAAAAAAAAAACAACGCCATATCCCATTTGTCTTTTTCTGGCATGCAAAAGTGTAAAGTCATGTTGCATTGGAGCGCCAGGGGATTTGGACGCACACCGACTGCACATCAGATTACAGCCACAAAAGCTGTGAGAC
Organism: Hippichthys cyanospilos; assembly: GCF_059441005.1. NCBI lineage: Eukaryota > Metazoa > Chordata > Actinopteri > Syngnathiformes > Syngnathidae > Hippichthys > Hippichthys cyanospilos. The sequence goes on from NC_142376.1 coordinate 4,974,375, forward strand.
AGAGAGCAAGGACCCTCGGGGACGATTTCCAACCTGTCCTCATCAGGATTTGGTGTGGAAATGATGCACTATCCAGCAACATGGGATTTATAGGACTGGATTTAAAGCCCACGTGAAGCTCACCTAAACAGCAGTAAAAAGTCCTGTCACAGCAGTAAACAAATTGCATTAAAACTGCAGTGTTCACCACTACTTGGCAGTCACCGGCCTGCTCCATGTTATTGCTATTGACAGGTCTCCACTGGAACCATTTCAAATAGAGGGGAGGATGAGTGGTAGTAAACACTGGGTAACAACTGTATTTATGATAAAAATACTGAATCAAATACTGTTTAAAACAAACTTTTGTTGGGCACAGAATGCTTCAACTAAATATAACACTAGCTAGCAATGGCCCCTGTTAAGCTCAGCCTTTTAAATCAATCAAATTCATCAAAATAACATGCTAACAATTTGAACAGTGTAGCTAATCATATCAATGGCAGTTGCTAACAACAGCAGCCGTTTATGCCATCAAAACAACATGCCAACAATATGAACAGACAAGCTAATGATAGCAGTCGAACTAGCTAGCAACAACTCAGAATTTGATGCCATCAAAACATTTAAACTATGTGAGCAGACATGCTAATTACCTTATTAGGAAAATGCCATTTGCTAGGAACAGCCCCGCCTTTTATGCCATCAAAATAACATGCTAACTACATGAGTATAGTAGATAATTAGCTAATGGTCAGCTGTGGTTTTTTTTAAAGTGCTTAACAAATAAAGTTGGATTGGACAATGAGAGTAATGGCACTTGCTAACAATAGCTCAGCTTTTTTATGCCATCAAAACAAAATGCTAACAATGGGAGCAGACTAGCAAATGATGGCAATGTCACTATCTAGCTATAATTCAACCTTTATGCCAGCAAAACAACATACCGACAATATGAATGGACAAGCTAATGATAGCAGTCAAACTAAGCTAGCAACCACTCAGAATTTGATGCCATCAAAACAACATTTAAACTATGTGAGCAGACATGCTAATTACCTTATTAGGAAAATGACATTTGGTAGAAACAGCTCCGCCTTTTATGCCATCAAAATAACATGCTAACTATATGAGCGAGCGTAGTAGATAATTAGCTGAGAGTGATGGTGCTTGCTAACAATAGCTCAGCTTTTTATGCCATCAAAACAAAATGCTAACAATGGGAGCAGACTAGCAAGTGATAGCAATGACACTATCTAGCTATAATTCAACCTTTATGCCATCAAAACAACATACCGACAATATGAACAGACAAGCTAATGATAGCAGTCAAACTAAGCTAGCAACAACACAGAATTTGATGCCATCAAAACAACATTTGAACTATGTGAGCAGACAAGCTAAGTACCTTATTAGGGAATTGACATTTGCCAGGAGCAGTTCAACCTTTTTTGCCATAAAAAAAAAACATGCTAACTATATGAGCAGAGTAGATAATTAGCTAATGATAGTGGTACTTGCTAACAATACCTCAGCTTTTTATGCCATCGAAACAAAATGCTAGCAATGTGAGCAGACTAGGCACTAGCTGTCAACAGTCATTTATGCCCTTAAACATGCTAAATATGTGCGCAGACTAGCTAAAAATCGCAATGGCCCTAGCTAGCAACAAACGCCATAAAAACAAAATGCTAAAAAAGTGCATGGACAAGCTCATCATAGCATTGACATTTGTCAGGAACAGCTCAGCCAAGCATTTTATGCCATCAAAATAACATGCTAACTCTATGAGCAGAGAAGCTAATTAGCTAATGATAGTGGCAGCACTTGCTAACAATAGCACTGTGATGGTGCTTGCTAGCAATGGCTCAGCCTTTTATGCCATCACAACAGCATGCTAACAATGTGAGCAGCCTAGCTAATAGCTAATAAGCTTGTCACAGTTCTGGTTATTTTTGTAGTGCTTTTTGGTTCATATTTCAATTCCACCTCAAACATTAAATCCCCAAAGCATGTGTGCCTCTTTTGGAAAAAAAAAGTAGAACACTTATTGACAAAAAAATATTGAAAAAAAAAAAAGTACAAATAATATAGAAATAATCATGTTAAATTGTGTTTGATTTCGATTCTAGAGAAAAAAAAAACAGAGCGTGCCCCCCATGCTGCGACAACCTTTTTGAAATTGTTTATTGCATTCCTCAACCTGTTTAAACTTTGAGTGTTTATTGATCAAATATATATCAAAGAAGAATCTCCACCAAATTGATTTGCGTGTCTTGCTTTTGATGTGTTCCACGCGACGTGTTTTTTTTCCCTTTTTCCCTCACCATTTTTTTTACCCTGAAAAACTAACTTCTCCAAAACTACAACTAACATGTTAAGATGTGTTTTAAAATTCGTATATCTCAGTTCTCTCGCTGCGTTCATTGACGAGACAGGAAAAGTGCCTTCTTTGAAAGATCTTTCTGAAAGGGCGAGAAAAAAAAATACTGCTCATTTCAACTCAAAGTCATTCACGAGAAAAAAGAAACGTTAGCTAACGTCTGATCATTTTTGTATTAATGTGGGCGTTTGATGATGCTTTGCCAACAGAGGACAAAATGTCAGCCAACATATCTCGAATGTGAAAGCCTTTAACTTTGACTCCGTCAGATGAGACGCGCGGATCCGCCGAGCCGTTGATCTCGCGTCTATCATTCGCTTGATTAGAGTTAGCGAGATAAAAAGCAACGTACGCTAGGTCATCGATTATTCATCGGGAAACGTTTGTTCGGAAGACTTCCTTGGTTATTAGCTTTCATCAGCCGGCTGTAAACCGGTTTTATGGATTCCGGTAAAATACTGACGTCAAGGAGGAGGACGGCCTCAAGGTTCCGGCGTTCTTCAGATGATCTCGTGACGGCGAAGTCTACTTTGACGATTGACGGAAGGGAAATAAACAGGGAGTCCAACTCCATGATTTGAAAGCCGACGCTTGCTTGAAATTCTTAAATTAGCCAATATGTATGCATAGCGGGTGAACAAAGGCAGCAGACTGACGAGCCGTCATCAAAGGCGCTTTTCGAGAAGCAGCTGTCGGAACGGACTGGGAAAAAAAGCTGTCAAATATGTGATTTGTCTGCCTAAACTGGTTAGTTTGAAGCCAAATAAAACCCAACAGGTAATCATGTCAGACAGAAGATGTGTCAGCGAAAATGTAATCCGTATTTTGTCTGAGGGCCGGCACGTTTTGATCAAATTTGACAGAAAGAGGCTGCGTCTGTTTGATTGTCACTATTTTACCAAAAAAAAAAAAAACACGGACTAACCCCTGGGTGTCAAGGGTCATATGGACCCCTAATGTAACCTTTGCTAGCAAGTAAACTCCATTTTTAAGCATTTAGGAATGAACGCACGTTGCTGATTTGAACCTCAAACTATTTGGACGATATATAGTCATTTTTAAGCTCCTAGTGTTTTCTTTATTTATTTACGATGTTTTTTGTTTGTTGTCGAAATCAGTGGCCCAAATTGGGTCAAAATTTACATTGAGGGGTTAAATAAATTACACTCTCAAACCGTTGGGTCAAAATTAACCCAAATTGGGTCCAAAATGGACAGACCAAACCTATTGGGTAAAATAATGGTGTATAAAGATGAGTTGGGCCCTTTTTGACCCGATTTGTGTATTTTTAGAGCCGTTATTTTGAAAGAGTGTAAAACATGTAAGGTTAAATAAATTCTACTATGAAACAGTTGGGCCCAAAATATCCCAGGTTTGTTCTTAAATAGACTGACCAAACCTTTGGTTTAATATTAACTTATTAAGTTGTGTTGGTCCCTTACTGACCAGATTTTGGGTTATTTTAGAGCCAACATTTTTTAAGAGTTTAAATAATGTCAGTTTAAATAAATTACACTCTAAAATAGTCAACAATAATCCAAATCGGGTCCTATTGGACATACTAAACAGGTCTGGGACCCGAGTTCAAATCCACATGTCTCCAGCCTTCCTGTGTGGAGTTTGCATGTTCTCCCCAAGCCCGCGTGGCTATGAGTTAGTGTTAGGGTTAGGCACCAGCAAGAGTTGGGTTAAAATAAAAAAGAAACAAGCCCCAATTTGGATTCAAAATACGCTGACGAAACTTTTTGTTTAAAATTAATATCATTAAGTTGGGTTGGCACCGCCCCTTCGCCCAATTTGGGTAATTTTCGAGCCAACATTTCCTTTAATCACTGGTCATATGGGTAGACTTTGCCGTCAAATAAATTCCATTTGCAGGCATTTTAGAATGAATGCATATTGCCGTTTTGAACCTCTACTCGTTTTGACAATCTCTCGTCATTTTTAGCCTTCTTGTGATATTTTTTGGACTTTTTGTTTGATTTGTCTAGAGCAATAACCCAAATTAGATCAAAATTGACACAGACAAGTTAAATAATGAAAAAAAACAAAAAACAAACTATGGCCACACACAGGTACACAAATACGTTCCCAGAACGGCGTTTCTTACTTTTAGAAGGCACACGCAAGTTGGACATGACAACCAGGAGCGAGTCGGCCTGGACCCTCAGGACGTAGCTGGTCACATTTTCATAGTCCAGCGGCTTGGCGGTGAAGATGACGCCCGTTCTGTTGTTCACACGGAAATGACCTGGAAGCAAACAAGAGCGCAGCCGTGTGAGGCCAACTGAAACGGACAAAACAGAACCAGGCAAAAAAAAAAAAAAAAAACAGGGAAGAGGGAGAAAAAGTGAGAAACACAAAAGCGTTACTTTGCTTGATATTTCTACCCCGAGGTTACCTGAACTTTAGTATTCGTCTTTAAATTTGCAATGTTAACTTTTGGGCTAATACTTGGTGTGAATTTTACGTTACATTACATTTTACATTCTACAACTGGCAGAATGCTCCAAAAATAGACAAGTGGAAAAAAAACAAAACAACAGCAAACAATAAATGCAAACATGTTAAGAAATTGCAAGTCAAGAAAAGGGAAAAAGAATACTATTACAATCATGAAATGGAATATGGCTGGGGGGGAAAGTTGACCATGTCGGGTGTTATGACTTTAAAACCAGGTCCAATGAAAATATCCACCTCGAAGACCACCTCAACAAACATATATATATATATATATATAGAGAGAGAGAGAGAGAGAGAGAGAGCGAGAGAGAGAGAGAGAGAGAGAGAGAGATCTATAGATATATCAATACAGATATAGATATATTAGTTTTTTTGTCAATATATGTCTAAATATATTTCACAGGATTTTTCTTTAGTAAATCAGATCTTGAAATGGTGATTGGGTTTAATTCTTGCATTAAAATCGAAAAAAAAAATAGATTTTATTTTTTGGCCGTATCGTTTCAGACACTATAATCGGCCATTGCTTGAAAGTGATGGATCTTCACCCACCCTACCTGCCAAGTCACACACGAAGATACATTCAATTCGAGGGCGGCGTTATGTAAATGAGCTACAGTATGACATCACAATAGGGCGGAAGTTAAAACGTCTCGTTTACGCACGTATTTTCGGAAGGAAAAAAAAAATCATTGAATAGTAATAATAGACCTACGTTTTTTTCATCATTAATTCATAAAAAGTGTCAGTCAATCCCAATGCCAAACTAAAAAAAAATCGACAGCCTCGAGTAACAGGAACACACAAAGGATACCGCGCACTTGAATTTCTGTCGACTCCGTATTGAAAATAAAAGTGCATCGGCGATGCAAAGTCACAGATGGTCCGGACTTGCTCTCAGCACTTCAGGCGCCAGCAAGTTGCAGAGCCGCCATTGTTTGTCCTTTGTCTGTCCTGGAGTGGGAAAGACAGCGGTGACATATTTGCAAAGCCAGACCGCTTGCTTGTCACACTCGTTGGCAAAATCGGCGCGGCGTAATTAGTCCCAGAGAGAGCAGACAACCCGGCAGGTGTGAATTTTGTATATTTTTTTTCTTTCCGCGACTATGAGTAGGCAAAACGAATAGAAAACAGGCTTTTACCCATATGCGTGCAAATAAATACTTTGTGTTTTTCTTTCTGCCCAGGCACCAACCATTGTAATTATTTAATGTCACTGTATGCAGCTGTAAAATGATGCCTCGCTTTGCGTGTCTTTGCGTGAATCTCTCCTTTGCATTCCTGGATCTAGATATGCAAATTAAGATTACTTCCTGCCAAGCTAGCAGGCAAAGTCAGTTGATCTGCGAGTCATCCGCGCCGCCAGGTAAAAACATCAAAATAGTATAAACATATTTACAATAGGTAACAAAATAGTAAGTGCTACGTATATATAATATAAATGTATACATCATGGATAAAAGTATATATAAAGGAAAAGTGGAATTTTATTTACCTTATGTTGATTTGAGCTACTTATGGCCATAACCCCTAGCGAGAGTAGCCTAGCCTAGCCTATTTTAGCCTAGCCTCGCCTTGTTCGTATTTCTTGATTATCTCCAGCTTCGTTTCCATACTAATCGTCTTCTTACTTCTCCCTTTAACATCAATAGCAATCCTGGGACACATGGCGAACCAATTCAAGCTGAAATCCAGCACTAAAATGAACAATAAATACGATATTGTAAGCACTCACACGAGATCAAGTCTTTAGCATGTTAGCATCTTGGTGACACCGTGACGCCGAACAATAGCAGACCAGCATCTTAGGGGCGCGATGAAGCGCAGGCAGTTTGACGCCAACAGAAAATAAGAGCAATTACCTAAAAACGCCTGAAGAGGGAGGCAAAAAAACAAACACAGCCAACCCCACAGGTCATGACATTTGTTGATGCCGTAAAGTGGGAAAAATACAGTAAAGAGGGGACGAAAAAACTCAGTATTCCACATCGTAACGTGAAATAACGTAAACCGGGGACGCCATAATGCTTTTGAACGATAGTGGAAAGACCATAATTGGGCGATCTGAACCGCCAGCTGATTAATCGATTAAGCTCGAGGATTTTGACGAAACTGTTCATAATTGTGAAAAAAAAGGTGTCATTTTGCACAGAAAATTTCTGTGCCAGATTATCGATTACCGTAAATCTCAGACTATGAATCGCAACTTTTTTCTCATTATTTGAGCCCTGCGGCTTATACTTCGGTGTGCCTTAGCCTTGACATTTTTTTTGCTCAATTTTAGCTGCTGCGGCTTATGCACTGCTAAAATTTCGAATCCAAAATTTTCAATAATGATAGTTTAAAAAACTTCAAAAACTGAGTCCAAAATTTGTTGATCTGCAGGAAGAACGCAAATTTCAGACCCGCCAGTGTGCAGTGAAGCCCAGATCAATAGACTGCTGACTAACATTTTTTTTCTTCAACCGTTTCCACGGCGAACATCTGCTTTGTGGCCACACCGGCACGGAGGTGTTTCGAAATCAAATGTTTCCGCGTCTTTCGTGACGGGACGTTCGGAAGCAGAAAATAAGCAAAGATGGCGCCGATGGAAATATACCTAAATCGTTTCCCGACACGATGGAGTAGTAGATGCTTTGGTTGATGGCGGCCGCGAGGATGGTCCCAACCGGCGTCCCCACAGGCGCCAGCTCGCTAACGGGCGTGAACCTGCGGAGACACGGGAACGCCAAGATGAATTACGGGAGGACTTTTGGGATCGATGATCAACTCTGGCAAACATCAGCATTGGCGGCAGGAGTTTAAAAAAAAAAAAAAATGCACCGCAATGCACTTTGGCTTTGATTCATGCAGGAGACGTTTCAAAAAGCATCAGTGATTACGCTTGGCACGAATGGGACTTATGGAATTCAAACTTTCTCAGATATATTTCCAGTAAACAGGATGCAGTATGTATTAAAAAGCTGGATGAAATATATTTTTTTATATGAATTTATTTAATTTCCTTACAATATTATCAACATGAATAAAAATGAAATTTTAACATTTTTTTTTTAAATAAATTTTTGTAGTGTTTTTTTATAACTCTTAATAAACTACTCTAAATATCGTTAATTTATTTTTTAAGTATTTTCGTAATGATGATTTCTGTGCTAAGGAGAATTTTGCTCCCCCTGAATTAATTCACTATATAAAAGACAATTTTATTCAAATACATTTTTTTTACGTTTTACAATTTTTATCTTTTGTTTTTTTTTTTTTTTACATTTTATTTTAGTATTCCGTTGATTGAACAGCTCTACTTTAAGTAATATTTCATAACACTGCAATTGTCTCATGGAACTTTCATTAGATTATTTTTTATGGTGTTTTATGTAAATTCTTATTTTTGCCATTTTAATTTATGTGTTGCATATTTTTGCACAATAACAAGTGAAAAGATTATGATGTAATTTATATATATATATATATATATATATAATTTTGTATTTTACTGACTTTAATATTTTTAATTTATGTGTTGCATATTTTTGCACAATAACAAGTGAAAAGATTATGATGTAATTATATATATATATATATATATATATATATATATATATATATATATATATATATATATATACGTATATATATATATATATATATATACATATATATATATATATATATACATATATATATATATATATATACATACATATATATATATATATATATATATATATATATATATATATATATATATATATATATATATATAATTTTGTATTTTACTGACTTTAATATTACGACATCATAATTTATGATAATTGTGATTCAGATTTTTTTACACAATTGTTTTGATCTATGATTAAATATTTTTATTTTCTCATTATTTCATTCATATTATCATTATATGTTATATATCCACTTTATAACTTGTTTGTGTATATTATAATTTCTCTATTGCATATTTTTGCACAATGACAAGTAAAAAGAGAAAAGCTCAACTTTGAAAACTTTATTATTCAAAAAATACACAGTAATAATTTATGATAAGGAATATTTTGCATACAACTGTTTTTATCTATGATTGAATATAATTTATTTTCCTTTATTATTTCATTTATATTATCATTAAATATTGTTATGTATCTACTTCATCACTTGTTTGTGTATATTTTATTTTTCATTTAGTCACACAATCATTTTGATGTGATATGTATATAAATATTTAATTTAATGATTTTATTTAAAAAAAATGAAACTTAAAACACTTTTCGAATCATAGTTCATGCAGGGCTTTCCTTTTTTTTTTTTTTTTTTTTTTATACTTTGAAAGCGCATGACTCACTTGGGGAAAACATAAATTATTGTTCAGTTATTGCAACAAAAGCACTTTGCGTTTGTCTGCGGAGGCTGCTCGTTCTCTCCGAGGAGTTGCGAGCGGGGAAGCAAAAACATTAGCATGGAGCAGATGCAGCCATAAAAGGCGGGTCAGGTGGGATGTTTAGGAGGTTTGGAAGAACGTATGGAAAAATATCCCCCGGCCAAAGTTCCTCGAAGAGCAGCGTGAATAACGCTAATTACACCTTTTCCAACATTTATCAGCGCTAAAGTCCCAAATGATGGTCCCGGTGTGAAGGAAATCTAAAATTGGCTTCAGTGTTAATCACAGTGATGCGCGCGTTGAGCCCGGAATGCACAGCGGCGCCTGCTGCGTGCTTCATCATGAACATATGGAAAATAAATAAATAAATAAATGTGCTCCAGTTTGCCCTGCTAACACAATATATGACTGACGTGACTTATTTTTCTTGAGTCAAGGTTGGGGGGGGGGATCCATAAATCCGACAAGACCGCCGCATCCAATGACGGAAGACGGGATTGATTAAAATATCATCCTGCGGAAGTCTGTCCAACAGCGGACCCCCGGGTCACGGCGTCCCTGTCTTAACTGCCCCTTTAAGTACAGTTTTTATTTCAGAAAGCAAACCCTGCCAATTGGTTGACCAATCAGGACACCTCATAACACACATTCGTTCGGTTAGCAATTAGCAGGTTATAGCTTAGCTTCCTTGTCACAACTTTTATGGAACTAAATTTACTGCTGTACAACAACATACCATATTTTCCGAAAAATAATCCGCAGCGGTATATAAGCCGCAGCAGCAAAAATTGAGCTAAAAAAAAATGTTACCATGGATAAGCCGCACTGGACTATAAGCCGCACGTATATGGTGGTAATATGAAACTATAAATACAATCATATATACTGTATATAGTAGATTGAATTTACACATCACAAACTTGAATACAAGACATTCAATTTAGACCTTTTTTTTATATATTTTAAAACTCTTTTGGAGCACAGCCATTGATTCAAATCTTTTCAGTTCTATTTCATAGCTGTTCTATAAACTGACTCCTTGAACACACATTTGCTTGACCGGTGGGAAAAACAGCAAATAAGCCGCACTGGACTGGGCTCAAATCATGATGAAAAAGACGCGGCTTATAGTCAGAAAAATACTGTAATTTTTCCCACGTACACTTGTACATTTTAGCAGAAGTTTTGAATATGATCCTTGGGACACACTTAGCTAATTAAACAAATCTGGTTTGGAGCCATAACAGCATTTACTACTGATATATATATATATATATATATATATATATATATATATATATATATATATATATATATATATATATATATATGCTAACACTAACACATCATGACAGTATGGCTATACTGTCATGATGTGTTAGCGTTAGCATCTATGCTAATGCTACGATTCAGAATTGTGCTTGTATAAATGACAGCACAGTAGAAATAACATCATTTCAAGACATAACAGCGAACGAACGTAAAAAGTGTCCATTTGAATACAAAATACCGCCATCGTAACAATTCCTATCGGTCAAACATTTTCGCAAGGCGCTTATTCGTGCACTTAATCACGGGCTCATTTCTGATAGCCTTCCCAGTCTTCTCACGGCGTCCAGGCAACATCGACAAACCCAGTCTCGTCATCACAGAGAAGCGTGTCACCGCTTTCTGTCCCCGGACGTCCACCCAAACGGTAATTATTCAACTACGGGGCCCCAGCGGTGCACCGAGCGGGAAACGGAAGTCATTTATATTATCCAAACAGCACATTATTCACATGCCAATAGCAGGGCTATATATTACGCCACCACATCAATATCATTCATTTGGCAGCACGGGGTGATCCAAACGCTCCGCAATATGATTCTTCCTGGATTTTCATATTATTCACCGCAGTGTCCTTGCGGGATGTTTGTCTCTATGACTCCGCGGGACGGATAGATTGTTTTGGAACTTTGTGACGACTTGCTTCACCTTTTTTGTTATGAAAACTTTGCGGCAGGAAAACACATGGCGGCTGTTCCACCTGCCAACTGTCGAAGAGATTACGTTTTGTACTCCGCTGAGCGCTGAAGCGATGTCATTTATTTCCCCCTCTTTTAACACTTGTGTGTCTTTTTCCTATGCGCTGTACTTCTTTCGGTCGGAAATTGGTTTCCTGTGAAGTCTTGCATAACTGCCTAAGCCGTAAAATACCAATCAGCCCCGAAGGCGAACTCCAGATGACTCACTATTTATCATTATTCATTCGGTTTAATGTGTTGGTTAAGTATGGAAACACATCGGCGCGAGCGAGATACGTTATGCTCGTATTTCAATCAAATGTAACCCTTGTGTAGGATTTTGAACATTTTTGGTCATTTTCTTCCAAATCATTCTGGTAGGTTTTTTTTTTTTTAGCCAAGGGATGGCACATTCCTGGTTGTGTGATAACTAAGTGGTCGTGACTTGTTGAAATATGACATGTTGTCACCATTTGGGTGAAATTTCAGCTCCCTAGTGTTTTCTTTCTAAGCTTGGCCTTTGGCGTGAAATGCATTTGATGTAAGATCAAAGGATTGGACAAAATACCACACAAGGATAAAAAAAAAGAGGTCCCAGGTGTATTTTTGTATGTTTTGGTTTTCATTTTTTTCTTCTTTTTAAGGGCCCGATACTCTATACTAAAAATGGACAGTTTTTTTTTTTTTTTCAAAAAGGCACAATCTAAAACGAGGCTTTGTTTTTTTCATGGGAAGTGTAATTGCAACAAAATAAGTTTTTTTTTTTAATCTTTTTTTTTAAATGACATTTTCTGTTTTAGACTCGTTTAAAAAATAATGAACAATTGCTGAAAGTTGATTTATATTGCTTTTGACTTTTATTCATGTTAAAAAGGATACAGGTTTAGGTATAGGTTGGGAGGGGGGGGCATGAAAACTTTCCTGGGAAAAAATAATCAAGAAGCACTGATCTGAAGGGATGCCAAATTTAATTATTTCAATCTTCATGAAATCTATTTTAAATATCAAAATAATTAGCGAAACAATAATAACGTTTTACTGTTATTGCGCCTTTTGCTTCCGTAAAAACAAAAATACTTGAGTGGATTTTGGATGTGAGTCTGAGCTTTAATTTTAATGTATACAAGATGCATCTGACTTCAAGTCACATGACAAAGCTAACGTATGATAAAAGTCCAAATTATAGTTCGGAAAATATAATATGAAAAAGTAACGCAAAAATGTAGCAGGGCTCACTAAAAAAGTGAAAAAACAAAGATCACTTGACTGGTTAATTTGATACTTGATAGACTGAGACACTCCAGAAATGCACCCATTTATAAACAAGCAATTGAAAAGTCAATTTCCCGCAAAATATCCCGTCAAAATCTTTTCAACGCAAATTCGCCGTTTAATCGGCGGCCTCGAAACACACGTCCGAGATGAGAAGACGAGTCAGAAATCAGTCAGAGTACCGCGATGAGGTGTCGGATCGAGACGACATGATGGGCTGAAATCAGCACTCGAGACACACGCGCGCAAGATGCCGCCGCCGCCGCCGCCGCCGCCGCCGCCACCGCCACCGCCACCGCCGCCGCCTCTCTATTTATGGCACCTATAATTTGTGTGTGGTGAGCGGCAACAATCATATCAGCTGTGCTTGATTACACACCTCTGCGGCTGGAAGTCGAGACTCGCCATTAGCTGACTCACGGTCATCATTAGAATAGAAAAAATAATACCTTGAAAAAGCTTGTTAGGATTTGCTTCTCATTGAGTTTGAATGACGAATGAACAAACGAGAAAATGTGATTTTTTTTTTTTTTTTTTTTACTTCAGCTTTGTTTGAAATGGGCAAATGTTATTTTAATTTCACGCAATTTCCACCGGACTTCCATTTATCGTCCATTGCAAACTACAGATGCCACTGTGACGTCCATTGGGGTCCGTCCCATTTGTAGCGAACAACATGCTGAATTTTTAAAAAAGCAACTGGAATTAACCCTTAAAAGATGTTAGTCCATTCACAATCAAAAAAAAAAAAAAAAAAACACTTGTGAATGTTATTATTTAGCTACGGAGATCAGCAAACTATGAAAAACATACTGAAATATTGAACAGTTGCACATGCGTTCACAAAGGTCAAATTTGGTTGACCTAGTCCAATTTCCAAACAAAATCCCAACTTTTTGTGAGTAACATAACTTTGTCTCGTCCCGTGACGCCAAACAGATCATGGCAGAAGAATATTTGTTATTCTTTGCTTCATAAACTACACCCATAATGCTCATTAAGCTGTTTAATAACCAACAAGGCGCTGCCTGCTACAGCTGGCCAATAAAATTCATCGGCGTATAAATTAAAGCGCAAACCAACAGAAATAACACGGCGATTCTTACAGAATAAACATTTTATTACGTTCATATACAAAGGTGGGCAGTCCATCGGGAGCGTCACTGATGTACGAATGATGAGAAATAAATGATGAGAAACAAACAAAAAAAAAAAAAGCAGATTTAAGCATTGAGAAATGGGCTACAAAATGAACGTTGAATTTTTCAGTCAAATTTTGAGGAATAAATCTTACTGTGCAACATTAAGTCTATTTGTTTTCATTTAACGTGGCCATTAAGTTTCTATCATATCTACTTTTCAAATTATATCAAATGTGAAATAATGTAATTTTAACAGGCTACTTGTCCTAGCTTACATGCTATTTGGAGTTTTCAATCATTTGCGCGAGACAATTCTTAATTTTACTGCTAATTTGCTGTCCGTAGCTGATTACTGAGTGCTTAACACTGTTCCAAAAAGACTTATGTCTTGAAAAAAAATAAACTTCCACCTCCGCAATTGCAATGTTTTGATCCAGTTTCACATTAGCTTAGCAGTTAGCATGCTATCACTTTCCTCTCCATTGGTGATAATAATAATGACAATGACAGAGAATGAAACCCAGAATTTGCACTTAGTTGATAGTTCCTAGAGTTTTATCATAAATGAACCTGATTTCACACTTTCTGCCAATGATAGACGGCAGAAAAAAGATGATTCAGAAGCTACATTTTCCCGACTTCTCCTTTGTTAACATTTACAGAGAATGAGCCTGTAGCGCAATGAATTCCAAGCGCACGAGTCCACCTGATGCAGAGAGTTTTGAAGCCGTTCTGGAGCCGTCTGTGACAAAGCCGCGTGACGGCTAAGTGACAATTAAATCGTTTTCCGCGGCTGCTACCTGATTGATCGAAGCTAAAAATAGCAAAAGTCGACAAAGTGCACTCGGGACGCGTCGGAGCGGAGCGCCAAACTCTCTCAAATGCCACGCCGCGTTTCTTTCGGATATAAAAACACGATCCCGGGCTCGGGAGTTCTTCCGCTTCTTGTTTTCAAAGGCAAATTGACGAAGAGTACGGAGCTTTAACAAAGGCCGAGATTAGACGGGAAGCCGCCGTGCTCGCTTTCGATTGCTCGGCTGAGGGAGCGGATGGCGAGCGACTATGTTCCCGGAATCCCTCTCCGAGAGGCGTTCTCATCATCGCGGCGACACAATATAATCTTTGGTGCGAAGGGTGCTGACCAAATTACACTTTTTTTTTTCTCCATTTTCTATCCTTTGACAGGATATGAGAAGCTGTGCGTATAGCGAGTACATCGCAGGGCCTTCGCGTGCCAGAAGAAGCTGAGCTGTTATCGCGTCCTGACAAAGTCGTTCTGTTGGAGGGGCTATAAGCTGCTGAGAAATACCGAGAGACGGGTCCAGGTATAGAGATTACTATAAAGATGTTTCATATATGACAAGGGGGATGAGACAAGTATTTCTTTTGCAGGACAGATGATAGCATTGGTGTAAAAAAAGTGAGTTGATTAACGCTCAAATGAAGAATGGAGCTTATTTTTCAATTAGAAAAATGACACATCAACCACTACAAAGCAGACGATAAGTCGTAACTTTTTTCTCATGATTTGAGCCTTGGGCTTAAAATTCATTTCGACTCATCTGCAGTTTTTGAAATGAAATTGTTTTTCTTTTTCCTCACAACGCGGGTCCAGTTCTTCTTACCAGAAATACCCGAAGTTGCGCACCGTCCGTGTTCCACCTCGTGTATGATTGTGTGTATATGCGAAACGACCGCAATTAATAAATGAGTCAAATGGAATACATTTCTGTGTTCTCACAGCTCTATACGTTTCCACTCTTAATTGAATCAGCTGGAGACATCATAACTTTACATGATCTTCACCGTTTTAGTAAGATTCCTGCATGGGAACAAGGATGGACTCGAACGTTGGTTCAGTCCGCTTGCTTCTTTTTAGAAAATAAAGCCTCAGCTTGCAAAAGCTGCTGTTACCTGCAACAGGCACTGTTAGCTGTCAGCATTGTTAGCTCAGTGCGGCTTATCTGCAGTTTTTGAATGCAATTGTTTTTCCTTTTCCTCACAACGGAGCTCGAGTTCTTCTTACCAGAAATACCCGAAGTTGCGCACCGTCCGTGTTCCATCTCGTGTATGATTGTGTGTATATGCGAAACGACCGCAATTAATAAATGAGTCATATGGAATACATTTCTGTGTTCTCACAGCTCTATACGTTACCACTCTTAATTGAATCAGCTGGAGACATAACTTTTACATCACAGGTGTCGAACTCCAGTCCTCGAGGGCCGGTATCCTACATGTTTTCAAACCCTTTCCCTCAAAAACACCTGATTCAAATGATTGGGATCATTTTAAAGCTCTTGCAGAGCCTGCTAATGAGCTAATCTTTTGAATCAGGTGTGTTGGGGAAAGAAAACTGGAAAACATGCAGGACGCCGGCCCTCGAGGACTGGAGTTCGACACCTATGTTTTACATGATCCTCACCGTTTTCGTAATATTCCTGCATGGGAACAAGGATGGACTCGAACGGTGGTTCAGTCCGCTCGCTTCTTTTTTTGAAAATAATGCTGTAACAACTCAGTTTACACAAGCTGCAACAGGTACTGTTAGCTGTCAGCATTGTCGGTAAGAAAACCGACCTTTTTTGGGAAGAAGAGTGTGTCTTACATTACGGAATTACGGTATGTGCAAGTCACACTACGCTACGCAATCTGTGCGGAAAAAAAAGTCACTTTTAATTCCTTTCGAGTTCAATTTAGTACAAAAACAGGAAATAAACCACACACACCCATACACACACCATGGAGGGGGAGGGCTAAGATGTTTCTACAGGCGGCGGCAGAGAGTCCCGGTGTCAAGACGACACGGCAGGAGAAGCGCGGGCGGCACACAGGTGTCAGCCAGCGTGCCAGCCCGAGGCCCCATGGCTGCGTGACGCTTACGAGACGAGGCAGAGGCGTACAAACTTCGCCGCGGGGGGTGGGGGTGCCGGTGGGGGGGAGTTTTACACTATGTCAAACCTCTCTGCCTCACATCCTCGTCAACGTTCACATATGGCTTTGCTAATGTGATCCGGCGCCTTGAAGTAATTACCGTTAAGAAGTAGGCTATTTGAATGACTACTGAGCTGCATAGGTGTTAAAGGCTTCGTTGTTATGGCAGCCTGGTACGTTTGCGAGGAAAACGGTACACGGGCTCCAGCTATTGATAGAATTCCAGCTCATTCAATCAAAACTGACAGCCGCAAGCAAAGGAAGGGGGAGAAGAAGGTAACTCATTCTGTGACTGTTACAGCTGAAATTCCAACAACAGGTTACATTTATTACCACCCAGAAAAAAAATGAAAAATGAAAACTGATCTGTACCGCCTCCTACTGTCTTAAGGTGAAACACGTCAACAAAGAATCTTCTGTTTGCTGACATAGTTTGACCGCCGCTCAACAGATTCTTGCCAAAATCGCAGGAAAATCAAAGTCATACATGCTATAATAATGCATCTCAAAAATCGTAATTATAATGGTTGTCTATGGTCCAAATTTTGGACAATGATTATTTTTGTACACAAAGTCCAGCTGCAATCACATAGAATTGTCAGACTCATTTCATTTTGAAATGGAACATGTTTTAATCAAATGCTGGAAATTTCAGCTCCCTGGTGGCTCGCATTGATACTTTTATGATATCATAAAAACACAAAATCAAAAGAATTTCCATAATTTGTAAATAATGCCACAAGTGTTAAAAAAGTGTTAAAAAATAACACACAATTGTAACGATGCGATTGTATTCCATTCAATAACTATCAAATCAAATCGGAGGAAAGACTTTCTTTAATATTTTTATGTGTTTCACACGTTCTTAGGTAAATATTAATTCTGAATCACTGTCACAAAAGTTGAAAAGACAAATTTGGTTCATTTGACCACCAACAAAGATAATTTTCTATACAATACACTGCCAGTCAGTGCCATATTGAGCATATTATACATAGAGTTCATACATAATACAATTTCCTGCTGTAATTGTGCCATTGCAGCAAAACGGCACTGTGGCATGGAGTTTTTTGCAGCCTGTCAGACGGAATACGGTCATTTGCATTTACATGCAATTCGATATTAGAAA
This sequence comes from Hippichthys cyanospilos, assembly GCF_059441005.1. Classification (NCBI taxonomy): domain Eukaryota; kingdom Metazoa; phylum Chordata; class Actinopteri; order Syngnathiformes; family Syngnathidae; genus Hippichthys; species Hippichthys cyanospilos. Next base: position 4,992,055 of record NC_142376.1, read on the forward strand.
GTAGAACGCAACCTCAACAGGAGCGCCGTGAAGCTAACTATGTTACGTGAACACTATTAGATGACACAATAAATCCGTAGGATTTACCTGTTGAGGTAAGCCGCTGTGAGTGCTATTATAAGGATGTACTATAGCAACAGAACTAGCGGAAAGAAAGCATGAAATCTCACAAAACCTAAGATGTAGTTCTGCTTTTGTTATTTTATTTGAATAAGTATTCATTCGAAAGTTTGTTGTGTATTTATTTGATATCCAGTTAGGGTTAGGGTTAGGTTTAGGGTGAGTGCATGGATTGGACACGATTTGTCCTCACTAGGAAGACAATTCAGCACACTAGAGATTAATCGGGGAAATGATTTTTAAAAATTATTCTGAATAAAGCAGCGCAGATGTTCACTATTCATGCCTCGTAAATATTGCCCAAGTATAGCAAGAGTCACTATGTATTTTATGTTTCTTTTTTTCATCAATTTTCAAACAGTAAAGTCAAAGATTGAATGAAACTAGAACCAAAACATCATAAAAAAAAGATTCCATGTATTCCAACTTCATTTGTATTGGTACACAAAAAAAATAGTCAACCTAAAGTGTCCTCTTTCAGATAATAACCTAATTTTTAATACATATTTTTCCACACATTATATATATATATATATATATATATATATATATATATATATATATATATATATATATATATATATAATATATAATATATTTATACAAATAATATACAAAATAAATAATATACAAAATATACAAATAATATATATATATATATATATATATATATATATATATATATATATATATATTTTTTTTTTTTTTTTTTTTTTTTCAATTTATTTATAATATTTAAATGTCTTTTTCGACAACCATAGGAATTCTCCCACCCAACCAGTTTCTACATCACTTGCACCTCAATTAGCACGGTGACCTTTAAAACTGGTGTCGCGTTGGCACTAATAAAATATTACACTCAATTACAAAGCAATTTCTGATGGCTAGAGGGCAAACGGTAAGGTGGCACGTGGGGGCCAGACGGCAGAACTGTTGGGACTGGGATTGACAGCTGGAAATAGCCAATCCAAACAAGTATGTTAAAAAAAAAAAAAAACATCTGTGAGAAACACCTGTGAAACTCATGCAGTGTAGCCGAATAAAATACCGTATTTTTCAGATTATAAAATGCACCGATAAAACTATTCTGTCACAGATGGAAGTATTTTTTTTATACTTTTTTTATTGCCTGCTTACAGCAACATAATTATATAATCCTAGTATCATCTTTTCAACTCTTGATTTATCTTGGCATCGATCTAAACAATCTTTTAATTTAATCAAGACGTATTTTTCCCTATTCTTCAGCTCGAACTTTCCACAAATCGAACTTTATTGGAAATTTCTGATTGTCTATTAATAAAGATGGACTGACTAATTTGTTTTGTTGACATTCCCTTTAGCGCAGCTCCATCTAGTGGATGGATAACGCAAGCCCAGCTACTACTGTAGATTCTATTCTTTGCGCCTTATAATGCGGTGCGCCCTATATATCAAAACGTTTTTAAAATCGGCCATTCATTGAAGGTGCGCCTTATAAACTGGTGTGCCTTATCGTGCGGAATATACGGTACACACACACACACACACACACACACACACACACACACACACATACATATATATATATATATATATATATATATATATATATATATATATATATATTTATATATATATATATATATATATAAATTACGTGTCACAAACTTTTATAATAATACATATATTATTTTATACTACATATTTTATACTTTTAAAATTCCGAGCACAGCCATTGTTTCACTTCTTTTCAAATCTATTTCACAGTAGTTTCATAAATTGGCACCTTGAACAGATACACATTTGCTTTACTGGTTGATTGCCCCCTGTTGGCTAGTACAGATATTGCAGATAAGCTCCACTGGACGACAAGTGGGAGGGCTCAAATCATGAGAAAAAAGGTGCAGCTTGTGGTCCAAAAAATATGGACGTTTGCGATTTAGACTGCATCTGATCACATAAATTGTTTGATTGATTGATTGAACCGAAATGAAATGGTCTTCACTCAAAGTTAATGCTCGCCAGCATGCTTGACAGCTTTTGATAAATTTGAAAAGGCCCGCAGCCAGTAAATTAGCATTAGTCCGCTTTCATCATTTGAAAGAGTATAGCCGCTCATCATAATCTTGCTTAGCTCAAATTCCAACGTTTTGTGAGCCAATAAGAATTTTACAAGATGCAGCACAGGCTTTGTGCGTTGTAAAGGGGAAATTAGTACCTTTGTTTACCAGATGGACACAAATTAAATCAGCTTTGAAGGCAAAACACCTGAGCAATCCGACACACACATTTTTTCCCCATTTTGAAAAAACATAATTGGAAAGCAGTAAGCCGTTTCACATCGTTGTTTGCTGTGTAAATATTGGATTTTGCTCCTCATGTAAACTGAGAATCAAGCGCCGGCCGACAGTCCCAAATGATTTTTAAACGGCAGTTTATTTGTGTTCAAAAAGTGCCAGGTTTCGTTAGACTTAATCGGTGATCTGTACAGAACGATCGCCATGGTCTGCTATTGGAGGACGAGGAGGGAGAGTAGGAGGAGTTATGTCATGCGCCGCAAAAACCATGTAAAACACTACCAATACTCTAAATTACACAGGCCAAATTAAAAAAAAAACAAATAAAATACCACGGACGTTAATGAAATAGCTTTACTAGGCTTTTATTTTGAAGTTTTTCCTCTGAACACTGGTTGCGCATTCTGAAAGGCCATCAATGCACTGATCATTAATAAGTGTCCTAACAACGACAATAATAATATTTAAGAAATAGAAAGACAGAAGAAATAGAAGAAGAATGGTTAATAATGTCATATTTCTTCTTGATGGCATTTTTCCCGCTTTACGGCGTCAACAACTATCATGACCTGTGGGGTTGGCTCTGTTTATGTTGTTTTGCCTCCCTCTTCAGGCGTTTTTAAGTAATTGCTCTTATTGTCTATTCACGTCAAAGCGCCTGTGCTGCAACGTGTCACTAAGATGCTGGTCTGCTATTGGTCGGCGTCACGGTGTCACAAAGATGGTGTCACTAAAACGCCGATATGCTAAAGACTTGATCTCGAGTGAATGCGTGCGATATTGTATTTATTGTGCATTTTAGTGCTTAATTCAAACTTGAATTGGTTAGCCATGGGTCCCAAGATTGCTACTGATGTCAAAGGTAGAAGTACAAAGATAATTAGTATGGAAACGAAACTGGAGATAATCAAGAAATATGAAGAAGGCTAGGCTAGGCTAGGCTAGGCTAGGCTACCCTCGCTATGGCCGTAAGTAGCTCAAGTCAACGTCACAAAGGTAAATAAAATGTCATTTTTCCTGCATATATTTTTAGATTTATGATGTTATTTCATTGTTTACATGTATATTATATATAAGTAGCACTTGCTATACTATTTTGTTACAAATTTTTAATATGTATATAGACAATTTCGATGTTTTTACAATTTCGATGTTTTTACCTGGGATTTTACACGCATTAGCTAATCACCACAGGTTTCTATTACGATTTCACTTTCCGATCCCAACCCCGGAACGTATTAATTTCGTATGCCAGGGGTCCACTGTATATTGTTATCAGTAATGGTATATTATTTATGTAATGCGTCAACTGTCAAAAATAGCAAACAAAAAATGTATACAGTGTTCTCAGTTTGATGGGGATTCATTAGGACACTCTTTATTATGCAAAACATTAATTTCGCTTTTAAAAAAAAGCATAATGCCAAGAAAAGACGGCGGAGAAGCAGCAAAAATGGAACATGATTAATTTTGCCGATGGGTGTCCTTTTTGGGGGCCTTGGGAACATGATAATAACCATAATTCATTTCGGCCTATCAAAACCATAAAAAGAATGAGAATAATGAACATCATAATAAAGAAATGTAATAATCTGATATTGATATGTGAGAGTTAGGAGATGAATAATGGAATAGGGGTGGATAAAATAAACCATTTGGGGATATTATTCTATGACTTTTTCTTAATCGTGGGAACCATCATTACTTATTATTATAAAATATTATTAATTGCCTCTTGGCGTCAAAAAAAAAATGAAGAATGAAGGCCTTTTTGTGAAACCTCTGCAAAACTTGATGACTTCTTATCATGAATTGTGCTACTGAGGGGAAACGAGCGTTGCTATGCTGTTATACTGTAATTCTGCCCATGCATATTTTATATAAAATTAACGACTTAAATTTCCTTGGTTGATTTTATTGTGATGAATATTATTGGAAAACAAGAAAAAGCATTTTTGGTCCATGTGCACTAAAAGGTAGACATGTCAGTCTTTTAAGGACATATGGAAAATGGACTTTTATTATTTGCATAGGGAAAAAGAAAATTCATCCTGCCTGAAGAAAAATAATCACAAAAAAGACAAACAGTAATCATATTTATACAATAGTGCACATTAGAGAGGGAAAAGTAATCAAGGAGGAAGAAAAATTTATGGCTTCTGAAAATCAGTTTTTAAAGCCATATCGATCAAATTTAACAGCCCTCATTGCCTAAATGTAGCCAGTAGGTTATAAAACAATTCCCAAACATTTTTATGGTGATTGCAGACTAATTACAAAGTTTTAGAAAAGCTGTTTATTGGCTTGAGGATTTTTAAGACTTTTGTACTACAAATATATTGTAAGGGGTCATTTTAAGGATAGTTAGGGCCACACTGTTGGGATTTTTTTCATTTATTTTTTCAATTTTCACAGAGCCCTCAGAATATAAATGAGTAGTGGACTATAATTAAAATATATATTTTTAATGAGAAAATTTTAAGAACAAAAGTAACTACGCTAAACAGTATATATATATATATATATATATATATATATATATATATATATATATATATATATATATATATATATATATATATATATATATATATTTCTGACATTGAAAAAAAAAGACAGATTTTCATTCATCTAGACTTAAAAAGCGGAATTCTGTGTTGCCTTCATTATAGGGTAGAAATCCGATTTTTTGGGGGGGTTCCATAACTTTCAACATTTCAGTTTGCCGACCCATGTTGCAAAAGTGTATTATTATTAATTTATAATGAATGAATATTTGATCATTATTTTTCCACTTTTTAAAATGATTTAAAATGATTTTTAGAATGATTCCAATCTTCAGAAATAGTCTTTGCTTTTTCTTCTTTATTTGGCCGAGCTGTAATAAGGTCGGCCTTATTAACAAATATCAATGTAGAAAACTGTGGCGCAGACATGATTAAGACTGTTTTTAGTCTACCTATTTTTAAAGTCAACTTACCCCACTTGGTCGACTTTTACCCCAGTCCTCGATTACAAAAAAAAAAAAAAAAAAACACTGACTAATAATTACTTTTCATCCAAAAGACTAAACGAAGATGACTGATTTAAAAAAAAAATGTGGTTGGGTGTGTTACATGGCATAACATCAATAATCATCCATTTATAATACAGTATTATTAACCGCTGGGTCAGCCTGGCACGCCAGTGGAGCGACATAGACAGCGATGCGTCTTGACATCGCGCAAACAGACGTGGCGCCTTTTATGTTTTACAGCGGGCGACTAAATCATTTGCCGCCTGGGGGCCTTGCCCGCAGGGAGACATTATTCTCTCCCTAACAAGCTGAATCCCACCGGAGGTGTCGCTGACGTAAATTGGGTGCTCTTCTCACAACAAAGCCCACGAATCATAGACCAGTTTATATTCAGATATGTTTTTTTAAGCAAGTTTTCTATGGCACTATAGTATGTAAAAACGAGGGAAAAAATCTCATAGGTCTTAAAGGGACAAAGTGTAAGATTTGGACCATATTTATTAAAAAGGAAGGAATTAAATGATTGTGAATTTAAAAAACTTGCAAATGAATGTGTTCTTAATGACCAACAGCATTTTTTAAATATAATCATAGGTCAAGTTATCATTCAATTATATTACATTATATTACACTTCTCCGGAGGCGGCCATGTTTGTTATAGCTACGGACAATGGTAAATGCAGCATCTGCAGCACCTCCTGCTGTCCGTGATGAAAAACGGTCTAAATCTTACATACTGTCCCTTTAAAGAGTACCAATATTCAGTGCCATCGATGACTAAATACGTCAAAGAACCATTTTTACCCCGCTGGCAGTGAATGTGTTAACTTTTTCAGTGCCAAGCGTTATTGGAAAAGGAAACGAGTATATTTAGCATTTTCACTCATATTTGAAGGCCAGGTGAATATTGTGTGCTATGTCTATTTAAATATGGGTGCTGCCATTGAAAGACTGACTTCCATTCTTCAGTTACACTTGCATGTAGGTCACAGCTGTGTTATAAGTGTGGAAACACTGCCATTCAATGGTGACAATTGTCACTACAGTACTCAATTGTCTAATATTAGGTAAGCATTAGTCAATAGTGTCAGCTCTTCTCCGAAAAAAAACATATTTGATCAGAATTTTACGATTTATTATTATTACTTTTTTAAAAGACGAGAAGTTTCGTCCATGGTACTGAATGGGTTAAAATGTGACGGTGGATAAAGCCTAAGTGTCATAAATCTTGATTTAATCCTGAAAAATGCCCCTTCCTCTTCAACTTTATGGTGAAGGTCCCGTTTTCATATATTGCTAGTGTCAAACAGAATAAATTCAATAAGCTGTGTGTGTAAATTTAGTTAATTGGTTTAATAAATGGCTTTGATACAAATGGTCTATAGAGAGTCCGCCCATGCATCAAGTGTGGAATTAAAGAGCCAAATAAATCTTCGGTTACGTTCCTATTCCGCAAATAACATCTTTGAACAATCAACTGTGCACTTCCAACCCGCTGAGTTCATTTGATTGAATTTAATGCCTCATTTGAAGTCATTGGGTTAAAGGTGGTTTTTGGAAGTTGGTATCACTTAGTAGCCTCCTCCCTGCCTTTGTCACTTCTCGCTCTGCCCCCTGGTTGCCATGGTAACTAAAGCCGTACTCAGTATCTGCACGAGATGGGAAATAAAAAGTCATTTCATGTAGACTGCCAGAAGTGGATGTTAAGTGTTCTGTATCCTTTGTATGTTTTGACAATGGAATGGCAGACCTTTTATGAAGACACCTGGGAATGTTTTGGAATTGTGGGGGGGTGGGGGTGGGGGGGGGGGGGGGGGGCGATGAAACATAATACGATTCTTTTAAAGGATTCTTCTGAGCTAGACAGTAACACATTGGAAAAAAAGGATAAATCCAACTTCTAAAGAATTTTGGGAGGGGCAAAGGCCAAGTAGGTTTTATTCAAATGTATTTGGCGCCACAGTACAACTACCGTATTTTCCGCACCGGATTATAAGGTGCACCCTCAATTAATGACATAATTTAAAACTTTTTCCGTATATAAGGCGCGCCGGATTATAAGGCACACCCTCAATTAATGACATATTTTAAAACTTTTTCAATCACGATATAGTAATACTCAAAGTAATAACAATAATAACTCAAATCATAACTCTCAATAGCATAATAAGTGAATGTCAATATGAGCAACCTTGTTCAACTGTAAACACACAAAAGAAACAGGTAAAGCTTACTTTATCATTTCATTCCCCATCTACGAATCCCAATCTCAATATTGGTCCACTTATAAGGCGCACCGGATTATAAGGTGCACCATCAGCTTTTAAAAAAAAAATAAGGTTTTTAGGTGCGCCTTATAGTGCGGAAACTACGATAATCACTTTCATTATTGTACAATAAATAATGGAATTATTCAGAAAAAAATAATAGATATCTCTAGTAGAAGCCTGAATAATTGATGTGCAGTGAAAAATGGACCATGCGACCATTGATTATGTGGATGATAAATAATGTATTTATGAAAATTAAAGCATTTAAAATCGGATTAACTGTGCGACGATTTGCAACCAGATACAAACGTTACACCACAAGATCGATTGAGCTAATGCCGTAAATACTGTGAGCGAATTCTGCCAATGAACTCAAAAAGGAGATTAAAAAGTCGATCGCTCATCGGCTCCCCTCGGACACGCGCGTCGATCAACACAGCTGATTACAGGAGAGACGACTTCATGCGACTGAAGGGCGGGAGTGTGCCAGAGCGGCCACGACCAACCGTGAATCTATTCCAATACTTTTGTCGAAAAACACATCATAATATAAGAAAATGAAATATCCAACTTGATCACAAATTGTGTTTACTGAAGCACTTTATCGATTCACGCAAACATAGTAGCGTACCAACACTAGCCAACGTGCTAAAGTACCGTATTTTTTGGACTATAACCGCCACTTTTTTCTTATGTTTTGAGCCCTGCGGTTTATAATCCAGTGCGGCTTATCTGTTTGTTTTGTTTTGTTTTTTTGCTAGCCATTATGGAACAACTAGAAAATAGAACTGAAAAGATGTGACTCAATGGCAGTGCTAAAAAAGAGCTATTTAGTGATTTCCACATTTAGGGGGTATTTTGGGGTATTAAAGCATTTATTAAGAATTTTGCGGAAATTCGGGTTACCTAGCCAGCGCCGGAACGGAACTCGCTGGTAACCCGCGAACTGCCTGTATTATTACGACATTTTAAATCCTTGCTTGCTGGCATATGTACACAGGCAAACAAATCTGCGCCACGTATCCCAAACAAGCAGCCTTAATCCTCCAAAAATCATTTCACAATTACAAGTAACAGCTATACGTTGCACTTTATTATTTGCACTCTATTTTATGAGCCGCTTACATAAACAGCTCATGCTGCTATGATCTGAAAAGCTCCTCAACAAATGGCAGGTGTGGCGCGACGGCATAAACAGCGGTCGGGGCCATTTATTGTAGCTAACAACGACTGGGAGGCCCTCATTTCCCTCTGACAGATGGACGGGACCGACCATAAAGCCCGGGCAGAAATCATTAAGCCGGCCGAAACCCAGCAGAGCCGTTTTGATTGTGTGCCCCCGAGCTGCAGGCATAACTTACCTGATTGCTCATATAACTTAGTGCCTGCGCGGTGACAGACGTGAGCTTCTCTGGACATTTACACGGTGATTTGTGCTCGCTTCTCTTTGGGGAGAAATAGCCCGGCTGAGGGATGAGCCGGCTCTGCGATCAAAAGAGCAGAGCAGATTGGACACCCTCGGCAGGAGAGAGGCCGGTCGGGTAGGAGAGGCTCCGGCACCTGGCTAACGTTTTTCATGGCTCAACGATTTGGGGTCGGGCCAGCTGCCGCCGCCGCTAAGCCGACGGCGCCCCCCGCGGACGCGCCGGCTTGCGGTCTCGACCTTCTGCGAGGGTCGGACGAGCGGCGCTAATCAAAAGTGTTGATCAATGACTCAGCCGGCGGTGACGCCGCCGTGCATGTTCAGCGACGGATGAAGAAAACATTGAGGGGAGTGAGGCTGTATCAGGATTTATAGACCCTGTCACCTGTACTTCTAGCTTGCAACAACTCATTTTGCGTCACGAGTACGCAAACGTGACCCACAAACTTTTCCACTTGTCTATAAACAATACCTATCGACGCTAGCGTAGCAGCTAAACCTGATCTCAAACTTTACCTCGCAGGAAACTGCTGCTACGCTAGCATAGTAAGCTAGTATAGCAACTTTATCACACTGGAAACAGAAACTATGCTAGTATAGCAAGTGCTGCTAAATTAGCATAGCAACTGCTCATATGTTAGACCACAGGTGTCAAACTCCAGTCCTCGAGGGCCAGTATCCTACATGTTTTCAAACCCCTTTCCCTCCAAAACACCTGATTCAAATGATTGGGATCAATTTGAAGCTCCTGCAGACCTTGCTAATGAGCTAATCATTTGAATCGGGTGTGTTGGGGAAAGAAAACCTGAAACATGCAGGATGCCGGCCCTCGAGGACTGGAGTTTGACACCTATGTGTTAGACGGTATGATACTTTTGATACTACTGTAGAACACGGGCTTCAAACTCAAGGCCCAGGGGCCAGATACGACCCGCCACATCATTTTAGCGTGCTGTGACCTGGATGTACCCCGCTGTCTATTGTTTACAAACATTACAACAATAAAATCCAAACTCCTTGGCAAAGCTAATCCTGCTTGTGATAAACGCGGTCACAGAGGTATTACGTTTTTACCCTAAGGAGGTAACTGCATGACTTATAAAATGAATTTTCCAGAATGGACTGCATCTGTGGCTTTGAAGTCGCTCTGGACATTTGCCCGTACTGTTGTGGAAGCACTCAAATATGAAACAAAATCACTTATTCACCAACTGCCTTTCATATGAATTGAAAAGTGAGTAGCTCCGCCGATGCTCGTTAAGTGCCGACTTTTGAGATACACCCGCAGCAGCTGGGATGAGCATCCACTGCCGTGCATTTCTAGCGAAGGGAGCTTTTTTTAGGATACAACTTTCCTGTGGGATGTCATTAAATCATGCGGGTGTACCAAATGTTGCGACTGGTAACCGTACAGAAAATCCACAAAAGAGAACCGGATGGGCATATTTGCGCACGACTCCGTCATTGTGTTGACAGCTGTGTCTTGCCTCAGTCTGCCTAATGGCATGTCAAATTCAGTTACGCCGGCTCGTCTGCCGACGCCGACTGACAAGCCGGCTCGTAAATCAATCCACTTAAAAGGAGCGGTTCCATTAAGCCTCGCAGGAGCCAACTTTGCCATCAGTCCTTCGGCGTATTGGGAATCACCTGAGACAGGTGCCGACTGCGAGTATGCAACGCGGCATATTACGGGCCGCCCAAGCCGACGGCGTAATGAGCGAGTTCTTCAAAGCCGCTTCGGATGCGCTGTTAATAATCCATGTGTGCTTTAATTATAAATCACGCCGCAGACTCCTTCCTGAGTCACTGCAACATCAGCCTTTTGTCGGGCCACGCTCGGACGCGCACCGTCTGGCGTGGCAGCCCGTCGGCATCGTTGAGAATTAGGAGTTTTGCCCTTTCTGACAGTTTAATTGTGCCGGTGCTTAAGCCTGCCAAACGGAGATTCTAATCGATGCACGGTACATCTTAAATCACCTCTAAAACGTGAGACTAGAGATGAAAAAATTGGAACGTCAGCTTTTAAGCACCTATCTCACCGACTTCCTGTCTGAACTTTGGTGAATGTCGGCTCTTGTAATCTGGCCGAGCTTTGTTCGGGGCTCTCGCATTAGCCGGACCTTTGCGAATGTCTGCGATCGTCTGGTGACCGTTTGGCAATCTCTGGTGACATCTGGCGACCGTCTGCCTTGAATAAACCCCGAGGAAATCAAAGGAACTGCTACCCTCGCTAACACTCACCCTTAGGTGGTAAATGGTAAATATACTTTCACTTATTTTACCTTGGATACTCAAAGCGTTTACCTACTGATGACTGAAGATCAGGAGCAACTGGGGGTTCGGTGTTTTGCTCAAAGACACTTGAACATGGTCTTAATGGTCGAGGGATCGAACCCACAGCCTCCCAGCTGGGAGACGACCACTCTACCACCGAGCCGTGCCGCCCCGTAAAGGTGGGATAGGGCTTTAACTTTCATGGAGAGAGAAAGGACTCAATATTTTGGTAACCATTAAATGGACTTTCTCTTATGTAGCGCTTTTCTACCTTAGGTACTCCAAAGGGTTCTACATTTAGTACTCATTCACAAACTGATGATGTAGCAAAACGAGGTTCAGCGTCTTGCTCAAGGACACTTCGACACGGTCACGATGATTGGGGGGATCTCTCGATTGGAGACAACCACGCTACTGAGCATATGCCGCCCCGATCAATTTTTGTTCTGTGGACCAGTTTCACGTCAAACGTGCAAGGATTTTCTAGGCTTATACAATTGTTGGGAACATGACTCAAAACTTTTTTCCTCCCCTATCACTCAATTTTTTTTTTCTCACCTAAGACCTCATAGCGCCTTTTAGCGAGTACCGACAGGCCTTTAGGTCCAGCCTCCAGCGTCCAGCGTCCAGCGTCCGTTTCTTGGACAGTTTGTGCCTGTCAAGTGAAATGCCATTGCCTTGTACTTGTGCAGGTGTAATGACAAGAAACCATGAGTCCTGTACCTTGTACAATATTCTGGACAGCATAAAAATAAAACTCTCAATTACTGAAGCCATCCCACTGAATTGCGAACATCGCCGAACGTAGCAAATTATGCGCTGTTAGCGTCCAGAATCGGTTGACAAATTGTTTGGAATTAGTCGTATTTATTGCCATTATCGCAAGCACATTTTCAATGTTAAAAATTCCGTTTCAAACCTTTTTTTTCCACCAAGATGCATATACATAATGTTTGTGATACCGTTGTAAACTGCGTCGGCAAAGTTATTTCCTTTGGAAAAACCATTCAGCCCTATCTGCGGGCGCTTGTGTTCTGTCTCAGGTCTCTCGGCGCACTCTAAATTTCTGAACCGCAACGCAATGAGTGGGGTTGACATGTAGCAGCGCATACGCGGAACATATTCTCCAACGCGGAATTCAAAGACTACGGTTCCACAGTGACAAAAAGGTAGAAGAGATATGCGTGGACATGGGCAGACAAAAACTCTCCTCTCTTCTTACATTTAATGAATACCCAGTTTTACAGTCCATGTTGGACACACAAGGACTCCCAGAAGAAGAAAAAAAAAAGTTGTGAACCAGTTCATGAAGAATATTTATGAAGACAAGGGTCAGCCTGCACCAACCTGTACGTTTTTTGTTACATTATATGAATTCAATCGGGCAGCAGCTTTCTTTATTTTGACTCCTATTTTCTCCATCTATATATCAAGCCAATAAACAGTGACTCAAAATCAATATCACTTTGCCAAAACATTGCATTTTGTCGCGAAATGACAAAGACGAGACGCTCATATATTTGCGGATTTTACGATGCGAAAAATTATACTTCCTTTAAGGCCTTTATCTGCACCTCATAGTGTGGAATTTATAATCTCGGAATGCCATGTTTTGACTAGTAGGGACGCGTAGAACATATTCGTTAAAGAACATTTTTGGGTTGACCAGTCTGAACTCATTGACTGCCATTGACGGCTATGGATGCCAAAAATCCATTGTAAGTGGATTTTTCCGCCGCAATGATTTACGACAAGCACCCTGAATATCCAGTCCGTATTTACACTGGAAACTGATTAATGTGGCGAAAAACGAGCATGACAATGACACAGGAGCAGAATGTAGGCCAAAGCAGTTGACGCGCGTCATTAATTCCAAATGAGGAGACTCGCAGCAATAAATATTTGACAAAGCAGGTGAATATTAATTCAACATGTTGAATCGTCATCTACGTGCACTCACCTGTACTCCTCCTGCGTGAAGATGGGAATGCGTGAGGGCTGAAGGACAGTGATCTCCACCAAGGTACCGTTTGACTTGACTGGCTCGCCGTCATCAAAGGCGATGACAAACAACTGCACGCACACACACACAGTGGCGAGATATAACACGTTGTTTACGGCATCCGCCATGATTCATTTCACGAGCACAAGGAGGAGGACTGGAGAGAGGGAACATTTTTGTAACGATGTAGTGGCCGAGACATCCTTATTAGAACAAAATGTCCGACAGAAGCTGTTTCTCGCTTTAAAAAATATGTTTAAAAATAAGTAATAAACAGGACGGGTCACCTTGAGATGATGGGTTTATGCAACAGGCGGTGAGTGTTCATATCACTGCTTGTAAACACTCCAGAAAAAATGATGTCATATAGTGAACATATGCCACGAATACAAAACTATTTTTTTTTTGGTTTGATCACTTTTTTTTAATCTACAAAGCAGAACATTTTGAAATAATGACAAAACTAGCACCTGACCAATTAATCGTTTAAATCGGCCATATTTAGTAAAGTCATGAACAATAATTCTCAATTATATTAACTTTTTACCTTTATATACTCCAGTGCTTCTCAATTATAATTTGCCAAGCCCCCCCAGGAAAAAGAAAACTTTTTGCCTCCCCCCAACTCGACACACTGCCTCTAAATAAGATTATTATCGATAAAAAATTGTATAGGTGTACCTAAAGCCGTTTTAATCCTTGTTTTTTTTTTATAGCTATTTTTGAATATACATTTTTTCCTTCAACCACTCAAAATTGTTCAGTAGCATCTGTGCTATCCATATATGTGTAGGTTAAAATTATTAACACCCATAAAAAAATTGAAAAATGGTATGGTTTGTCTTTGTAGTCTGTGACATGAAGATGAAACCTTAATTGACTGGTCTCTACTGCCACCTACTGTCTTGAGGTAAAATACAAGTCAACAAAGAATTTTATGTTTTTTTGACATAGTTTGACCACCGCTCTACGAATTATTGCAAAAATTACAGGAAAATCAATGTAATAAATCCTATTAAAATGCATCTCAAAAATTGTAATTATAATGGTTTTATATGGTCCAAAATTTGGACAATGGTGATTTTGGTCCACAAAATCTCACACATCCAGCTGCAATAACATAGAAATATCACAATTGTTGCATTTTGAAATGTAATACGTTTTAATCATCGACTGGAAATTTCAGCTCCCTAATGTTTTTTTCCCACATTGATTCTTGAACGATATCATAAAAAAAATCCATCATTTGTAACACAACACCGCAAGGGTTTTTTGTTTTATTTAAAATCTCCAGTACCCCCTGAAGTTCCTTCAAGTACCCCCAGGGGTACAAGTGCCCACATTTGAGAACCACTGATTTGGGGGGTACTTTGCTAAACAAAAAACCTTTCACATAGGGGACATCTTTGAAATGGGTTTGTGAACCACTCCGCTAGCCTGTACTCACCTTGAAAGTAAGGCTGGGCTCCTCATTGAGGTTGACCTTAGTGACGATCCTTCCGGTCACTTCTTCCACATCAAAGATACTCCCGCTGTACGGCGACCTGTCTTGGTCCACTCTGTAGCGCACAAAACTGGCTGGAGTGCCCTGAAAAACATAAAAAAAGAGAGAAGGAAGATATCAAACGAGATTACGCTAGTAATCTCACAAAATGAAAACAGGGGAATCGAGTATAAAATGCTTGTAACGAACCGAATTACATCCAAAATTTTCCGGTGAAATTTTCCGTGACCCCGAACGATTAATTTTGTTATAGTTTCCTCATCTCATTTCTCTTAATACTCTTGGTTGCACTGCTTTGTATAAAATAAATCATCTGTTATTTATGGATTCAGTGTTCTTGAGATGTTGCTTATTGGGAAGGAAAAAAAAAGAGGGGGGGGGGGGGGGGTACGCTTCTTTATTAAATTCAACCCTGCAGTCCCCGGAATAAATCACTTGCATTAATAATTAGTAGGCGCCGGATGTTAACAGTGACACTTAAATTAAGATTAAACACACTTCCTGATTGCTGATCATCTTAATAGTTTTTCACACAGCAGTTTCTTCCCTAAGGACAGAACTGATCTTTTAATAAAATTTCCTTTTTCTCGCTCTCTCTCTCTCTCTCTCTCTCTCTCTCTCGCCCGAGATGATCTGTTGCCTTGGGGAACGGCCAGTCTAGGGGCAACAGCGACGAGATAAAAAAAAGAAAAAAAAAACACAAGTATGACCATCCATGTCCCTGAAGGGGCTTTTTCTCACACACATTTATCTCTAAGGGGTTAGGAAACCTCAGGAAACTCTCAAGGGGATTTGCAGGGCAATGTAAAAGATGTCAGAGTGGATCAACAATAAAACCGGAGAATAATGTTTGCACTGTATCGTATAACCAGCAGAATGGCAGCCGCTTCGGTCAGTAAACATTATATCTGCGTAATATACTAGCATGAGCAGTTTCATCAGCTCCATTTTTGATAGTTTGCTTTCTGATCATTCTTATTTTATTATTCTTTTGTGTGAGGATAATCTGATCAAGGTCACCTTTAAAAGAAGAGGTAGGAAAAAAACAGAACACACAAAACGACTTAAATGAGGTGCACTGTTAGCATGAAAATGCCTTAAATGCCTGATGACGGAGAAAAATAGGTTAACAAAAACACTATACATGTTACTGACTAATTTAAAATCCAGTAAAAAAACAAACATAGTAAAAAAACAAACATCATTATCTTAGGTAGCCAGTAAGCTTATGGATTGGAGGTATCTATTTGCTGGAATGCTATTGAATATATATATATATATATATATATATATATATATATATATATATATATATATATATATATATATATATGCCTGTTTGACACAAACATCAAGCAATTACGTAACAATGCCTGAAGAGGGAGGCAAGACAACATAAACACAGCTAACCCTAACCCCACAGGTCATGAGAATTGTTGATGCACTAAAGACGTTGATGCAAAAAAAGATGTAAAGGGATGAAAAAGACTTCTACTTCACATTGTGAAAAAAACATAAGCCAGGGACGCCATGACCCTTAGTTCAATTGTGTGTGTGTGTGAATTTTCTGTGATTTTCTAAACCCTCAACAACACAAACAATAAATAAAACACTTCACAAATTGATAACTTAATGCCTCGTCTCTTGAGAGATATGTACAAGTATGTCTTTGAGAGTAAATGAGATCAGTCCGAGTATTTGTTATTAGATCAGCACAACTCATTTCTAATGCTGATAAAACCTTGAGGATATGCCTGAATGTGCTTATAAAAACACTGTTATGTTGATTGACAATTAAAGTGAGTAATCCATGTCCATGTGCAAGGTAACCAAAATCCCATTATCAGTAAGAATCATTACCTTAAACTAGCTTGTTAGCTGTTGCAGCACAGTTAGCTTGCCTGGTTATTTGCTGGAGTTGTCAAGATTAATACTGCATATTTTTACATTCTATTAGAATCGCTGAAATATTCTCCTCACTCAAAAGCCTGATTATCACAGCTACAACTGCTAAAACCATTTTTAATAAGAACTTTATGGGCCATATCTTTCATGTTTCACAAAGACCCATCCGTCATTTTTGCAGAGGTTGTAGAGTTGTCAATGTAGCAGCAGTCAATAATGCCAAACGAGTCCAGATGTCGCTAAAAAAAAAAAAAAAAAAAAGAAAGAAAAAAACGCTGTGCAGATTAATCGCTCACTGACGCCCCTTTATCAATCACTGATAAAGCCCACCCGTCGTGGTTCCCTGTTGGGATAATCATTGCTCATTTGAGCCTGGTTTGATGCCTGATTCTTGTTCATCACCAATAATGATGAACCCTAAATACATTTCCCGAGCATTTCATGCATCATATGGGAAGTGTTCAGCAGTTTGTTTTCAACACCCTAAAGTGGTATGGATGTGTTTTTACAGACAATGTTAGCCGTATCAGTATATTATAAAAATGCATCAAAAAAACTGTAACGAATACTTACCATATTTTCCGCATTATAAGGTGCACTAGATTTCATATATATGGCGCACCGCTTTATAAGGCACATAGAATAGAAGTTACAGAAGCGGCTGGGGTTGCGTTATGCATCCACAAGATGGAGCTGAGCTAAAGGGAATGTCAACAAAACAATGTCAAACTTTATTAATAGACAATCAGAAATGAAGAATAAAGATGATTTGTGGAAAGTACTAACTGAAGAATGGGAAAAAATACCGCTTGATTACGTAAGAAGATGGTTTAGATCATTGCCAAGACAAATTAAGTTTACATGACTCAAAATATATAATTATGTTGCTATAAAAAGGCAATTAAAAAAAGTTAAAAATTACTTCGTAAAAACTGAAGTTTTTACATTGCAATTATGTTATTTCATTTTTTCGTCACCCAAAAATAAAAACCTGCGGTTTATGCACCATATAAGGCGCACCGGATTATAAGCCTTAGAAAATCGAAAGCTTTTAGCTACACCTTGTAATGCGAAATATACGGTATCGGAAGGGCTGTGATTTTGTGATTTTTCTTGAGGCGTTTCATAACCTGGATTTTTTGAGACCTTTTACATAGAGGAACCACTGAATAACTTTTTTTCACCACCCAAGAAAATTTCAAAAGTTGGACAATCAATAGTATGATTCATAATGCCAGCCTGAACACATTATGCCATTACCATTAGCAAAATAAAAGTCATATCAGCTGAGTACTTCATAAAAGCATCTGTGATGACTTCCCATCTACAGTAATTGCGGGAGGGACATTCAACTTCAAGTGCTAACTAATCTAAATTACCTCCCAGTCCACCACATTACATCTTACTAACCGCGCACCAAAAAAAAAAACATGAAAAGAAGCGCGAACAAATGGCGGGAGCACATTTTCAGCTGCAATAGTTTTTTTTTTGGGGGGGGGATCATAAATAACAAACCTTTCAAACACGACCATGAGGAATAATGCATTCAGGAGCATTTGTCTCCATGGTAATCTCATTCAGAGTGATGGAGCACCAGATGAAAACACGGTCCACTTTTAGACATCACCAACGTCACTTCTCCTGCGGTGTAAACTGGATAGATATTTGTCTAACCATAAAACTAACGGGGCTGGTCCGTACTGTTAGGAACTTTTGACAGAGATGTAGTAGACGGTCTGGCCGCGATACATATTGTATTAGCCTTTGACGGGCACTCTGTCAATAAAATGCTTTGAGCCCCAGGTCAATAAGAGACTGGGTTAGTCCACTCCTGTTAGGAAATCCAATTGGCGTGTCAGTCAAAGCCCGAATGTGCGTCACCGACACGTTCGTTCCCGTATGCTGACCACGTAGCCGCGCTCGGGGTAGGTTGTGTTCTCGTATCGCAGGAGGTTTGGAAAAAGGTTTTTGTACACTGGTACGCCTTGGGCAGAAGGGAAGTGAAAAGAGGATTGAAATTCAAAGCAAAGGATGTGTCGCCCGGTGAATTCCTCAAAAACAAAAACAAAATGTGGATGGATTGAGATATGGGAAATTAAAAGTGAAATGAGTGGAGCACACCACGCTATAAATATACTCAAATGTAATAAGCCGCCCCCCCCAAACAAAAAATTAAAAAAAATGGAATTTAAAATGTCATCCTTTCTTATTCTATTTAATTCATATTTTGCCGCTCATGCTGGTGCTCACTTTGGCCACCAGGGGCAGTATAACAGACAGTCATATTAAAGTTGGGCTTGTCTTGAATTAAACCTTTTCAATAGATTATTATCTATTAAAATTGGATATGCATACCTGAAACTGTCCTTTTTCACATTAACAAAAGGAAGGAGCAGATATAAAGTAACTTTCAACAACTGTTAACTACTTTTTTTCAGCCTTTATACAGGTTAAAGGTTTGTCTAAGCAGAAAAAATGTTGATAAAAATCACAGGAAAATCAGCCAATAAATCTTTTAAGTACCAATCTCACAGACTACAGGAAAACCAATGGAATAAACCTTATTAAAAGGCATTGAAAAAGTGTAATTATACTGGTTTCATATGGTCCAAAATTTGGACAAGGATTATTTATGTATACAAAATCTCGCACGCACAGCTGCAATCACATAGAAATGTCACAAATTTTGAAATTTTAAATGTTTCGATCATCTGCTGGAGATTTCAGCTCCCTCGTGTTTTTCTTTTAATTCTTTGTATAAAAAAAATCTAAGGAATGAGCATAATTTGTAACATAAAGCCACAAGGGTAAAAAGAAAACATAAGAATTTTGTCGGAATTTTTTTGCCCCCATGGGGCTGGAACAGCATTTTCATTCATTTCAGCGGGGACGGAGTATAATGATGCACCACTGTATTTATACTGAAGTCCCTAAAAAAAGGTCAGTCTTCCATTTTCGTTTCGGTTTCATATGACCTTAATGAGGACAAGGGCTATGAAAAATGTGCTCATAAACAGCAAGCTATCATCAGTGGGTGTCTCGGTTCTTGGTCAATCACATAGAGGCTGAGACCGTCTGAACAAAGTTGGGGGGTCGGGGAGGGGGTGTCCAAGTTCAAGAGTGCTTGAGTGAGTCTTCATAATGATGAGTGGTACTCTGGCACCCTTCAGCTGGGACTGCCCCGCTGTCAAGGTGCAAAGCTAACTCTGCGAGAAGCCACAAGCATGAAGCGCGGAAGGTAATAAAAGGAAGTGGAAGCTGGGGCTCCCCGCACCTGTGGAAGCTATGAGGGCACTGAGTATTTTGAACCTTAAACTGAAAAACGGAAAAAAGAGAACGGGGGGAGAAAAACACAACCTTGTGAGTCTTAAAGATCAGCTACGAGTCACAAATATGACACGAGTCAAATCAAAAGTTATTTGTAATGAACGACAAAGTACATTGGCGTAATTCGATGTTTTTCATCCATACGTTTGATACCGTCGTGCCTGACATCTTCACGACGAGTGCTTTGTGGCTGATGGATTCCAGGAGAAAATAGACCAAAGTCATTATTGTTCCGCTCTTGGGAGAAACTCACAAGATACCACGAGTGTGGAAAAAATAACATGTATATTTCGACACTGTCAGAGGCTAAAGGCTGGTGACTCATGCAAGTCAAAGCCGGCGAGGAGAAATGGAAAGGCGTAAGTACACAGGGGTGCGCGAATGAAAGCGTGCAGGAACTTTCAAGTGCGTGGCGTGAAACAAGCCAACAAATGAAAATGTCTGATGTTCAAAGAGAGTCGAGTCGCGAGAAAGCGAGACCTCGCCATTCTTTCATACGCCTTCATTAAAAAACCTGGGGCTGCCGGCTTTGTTTTACATTGTATAGGTGGCATACTTTAATTAGAAAATGAACGACAAAAGCACAGTGTATCCCGCCGATTACTAATCAAAAATCTGCCAATGCATTTCTCATAGAATCGCGGTACTTTTCCGGAAAATATTGGGTAAACTCAATGCTGGAAATATGCTTAAAATTTTCCGCTAAGGGAAAATTCCGGAATTTCTTATTTCTATGAGCGGAAAACATGGCGGAGAAACTATTGTTTCAGGAAGTTCACCGGTAAAAAAACCTTTATGATTGGGCTGAAAAGGACTAGCCTGTCCTAAATAACTCCTGGTGCGCACCACGTTGGAGAGAGATGAAGAATTTAGATGATTTGAATCTACTAGGATTCTCTACCTCTGTAATTGAGTAGTGTTGTTTGTATGCTGTAGACTCCATTTACTGCCACCTATAGTATGGGAGAATATCGTCTGGCTGTGGGGGGAAAGCCACACCGAGTATAAAGTGCTGCAAAATGAGTTGTTTTCTCCGTAGTGAATTTCAGTGCAAGACAAATGCAGAAAAAATACATTTTGTATTATGCAACGGGTGGGGGGGGTCACTGTAATTCAGTCATAACTTCAAACACTCACGCAAGTTATCACATTTTATGTTGGATGAATAACCATCATTTTCCTGTTAGCTTACAAAATAAAGTACTCACCGGTGGGTCCCGGTCCTCTGCCAACACAGTAGTGATGACCGTCCCCTTTTCAGCATTGGGCGCCACCATGCCTTTGTACAGCTGCTGGCTAAAGACGGGGGAGAAGTCGTTCATATCCTGAAAACAAGGAGAGATGTCAAAAATGAAGGCTCGGCCGTGGTACGTTTACGTTTTTTTGTAGATATTGTGCTGTGGAAAATAATGGCAAAAACCTGAGCACCGACTTTCCTCTGGCGCCAAAGTCAGACTCCACATTAGCACAACAAAGGCAGCAGCCTACGCTATCATGATTTCCTCACACACAGGGCATGAAAACTCGAATTAACAAGCTCCATGTTAATAATGCAGAACAGGTCAGTGCTAAAGTTTGCCCGGGTATTCTAATAACCTTGCATAGCAGCCATGAGAATATAATAACAAAGAAACAAAAATCCTTCAGGCTGATTTTCTTTTGACATTTTGTTGTTATTTTCCAAAAGTTGTGACAGAGTCTTGGGTATCAATGATTTATAAGTGAGTCCTCCAGGAGAAAAATGCCATCCGTTATTATTTTTTTTTGGTGTGTGTGTGATCACCACTCCTGATAAGAGAAGTTAATTCCGACATCGAGGACACGCAGGACAATCTGCACTGCTGAGCATCCTCCGAATGAGACCACAACAAAACAATATAAGAACAAATCAAACGGTAGATACTTCAAATGGCTCTCTGGAGATATTAAACGAGAAGCGGAATCGGAGTCCGCTTCGCCGTTTTCAAAAAGACGAGCGCGGTTTGATATCGGCGGGGCGGACTGATCTGGTTTCGCCGATCAAACGCGGGTCTTAGGTGTCAGCAACAAAGCTTACCCTTATCGAAGGACACCCTCCGTCTGATAAGATCCCGTATGTGTGAGATTGAGAGATGCAGGCTTACGTTACGGCGGCGATTTGGGAGTAAGATGAATAAGTGAAAAGTTATCTGAAAAGGCAACCAAGTGCCATCTGATTTTTA